>NC_069510.1:125170326-125222826 GCF_027579735.1 Bombina bombina
CTCCCCTATAGCTCACCCTCTTCCCCTCCCCATACCCAGGCTCTCTCCCCTATAGCTCACCCATACCCAGGCTCTCTCCCCTATAGCTCACCCATACCCAGGCTCTCTCCCCTACAGCTCACCCTCTGCTCCTCCCCATACCCAGGCTCTCTCCCCTATAGCTCACCCATACCCAGGCTCTCTCCCCTATAGCTCACCCTCTTCCCCTCCCCATACCCAGGCTCTCTCCCCTACAGCTCACCCTCTTCCCCTCCCCATACCCAGGCTCTCTCCCCTACATCTCACCCTCTGTCCCCCCCATACCCAGGCTCTCTCCCCTACATCTCACCCTCTGTCCCCCCCATACCCAGGCTCTCTCCCCTACATCTCACCCTCTGTCCCCCCCATACCCAGGCTCTCTCCCCTACATCTCACCCTCTGTCCCCCCCATACCCAGGCTCTCTCCCCTACATCTCACCCTTTGTCCCCCCCATACCCAGGCTCTCTCTCCTACATCTCACCCTCTGCCCCCCCATACCCAGGCTCTCTCCCCTACATCTCACCCTCTGTCCCCCCCCATACCCAGGCTCTCTCTCCTACATCTCACCCTCTGTCCCCCCCATACCCAGGCTCTCTCTCCTACATCTCACCCTCTGTCCCCCCCATACCCAGGCTCTCTCTCCTACATCTCACCCTCTGTCCCCCCCCCCCATACCCAGGCTCTCTCCCCTACATCTCACCCTCTGTCCCCTCATACCCAGGCTCTCTCCCCTACATCTCACCCTCTGTCCCCCCCATACCCAGGCTCTCTCCCCTACATCTCACCCTCTGTCCCCCCCATACCCAGGCTCTCTCCCCTACATCTCACCCTTTGTCCCCCCCATACCCAGGCTCTCTCCCCTACATCTCACCCTTTGTCCCCCCCATACCCAGGCTCTCTCCCCTACATCTCACCCTTTGTCCCCCCCATACCCAGGCTCTCTCCCCTACATCTCACCCTTTGTCCCCCCCATACCCAGGCTCTCTCCCCTACATCTCACCCTTTGTCCCCCCCATACCCAGGCTCTCTCCCCTACATCTCACCCTTTGTCCCCCCCATACCCAGGCTCTCTCTCCTACATCTCACCCTTTGTCCCCCCCATACCCAGGCTCTCTCTCCTACATCTCACCCTCTGTCCCCCCCATACCCAGGCTCTCTCCCCTACATCTCACCCTCTGTCCCCCCCATACCCAGGCTCTCTCTCCTACATCTCACCCTCTGTCCCCCCCATACCCAGGCTCTCTCTCCTACATCTCACCCTCTGTCCCCCCCATACCCAGGCTCTCTCTCCTACATCTCACCCTCTGTCCCCCCATACCCAGGCTCTCTCCCCTACATCTCACCCTCTGTCCCCCCCATACCCAGGCTCTCTCCCCTACATCTCACCCTCTGTCCCCCCCATACCCAGGCTCTCTCTCCTACATCTCACCCTCTGTCCCCCCCATACCCAGGCTCTCTCCCCTACATCTCACCCTCTGTCCCCCCCATACCCAGGCTCTCTCTCCTACATCTCACCCTCTGTCCCCCCCATACCCAGGCTCTCTCTCCTACATCTCACCCTCTGTCCCCCCCATACCCAGGCTCTCTCTCCTACATCTCACCCTCTGTCCCCCCCATACCCAGGCTCTCTCTCCTACATCTCACCCTCTGTCCCCCCCATACCCAGGCTCTCTCTCCTACATCTCACCCTCTGTCCCCCCCCATACCCAGGCTCTCTCTCCTACATCTCACCCTCTGTCCCCCCCATACCCAGGCTCTCTCTCCTACATCTCACCCTCTGTCCCCCCCCATACCCAGGCTCTCTCCCCTACATCTCACCCTCTGTCCCCCCCATACCCAGGCTCTCTCTCCTACATCTCACCCTCTGTCCCCCCCCATACCCAGGCTCTCTCCCCTACATCTCACCCTCTGTCCCCCCCATACCCAGGCTCTCTCCCCTACATCTCACCCTCTGCCCCCTCATACCCAGGCTCTCTCCCCTACATCTCACCCTCTGCCCCTCTCCATACCCAGGCTCTCTCTCCTACATCTCACCCTCTGTCCCCCCCATACCCAGGCTCTCTCTCCTACATCTCACCCTCTGTCCCCCCCATACCCAGGCTCTCTCTCCTACATCTCACCCTCTGTCCCCCCCATACCCAGGCTCTCTCTCCTACATCTCACCCTCTGTCCCCCCCCATACCCAGGCTCTCTCTCCTACATCTCACCCTCTGTCCCCCCCATACCCAGGCTCTCTCTCCTACATCTCACCCTCTGTCCCCCCCCATACCCAGGCTCTCTCCCCTACATCTCACCCTCTGTCCCCCCCATACCCAGGCTCTCTCTCCTACATCTCACCCTCTGTCCCCCCCCATACCCAGGCTCTCTCTCCTACATCTCACCCTCTGTCCCCCCCCATACCCAGGCTCTCTCCCCTACATCTCACCCTCTGTCCCCCCCCATACCCAGGCTCTCTCCCCTACATCTCACCCTCTGTCCCCCCCATACCCAGGCTCTCTCCCCTACATCTCACCCTCTGCCCCCTCATACCCAGGCTCTCTCCCCTACATCTCACCCTCTGCCCCTCTCCATACCCAGGCTCTCTCTCCTACATCTCACCCTCTGTCCCCCCCATACCCAGGCTCTCTCTCCTACATCTCACCCTCTGTCCCCCCCATACCCAGGCTCTCTCTCCTACATCTCACCCTCTGTCCCCCCCATACCCAGGCTCTCTCTCCTACATCTCACCCTCTGTCCCCCCCATACCCAGGCTCTCTCTCCTACATCTCACCCTCTGTCCCCCCCCCATACCCAGGCTCTCTCTCCTACATCTCACCCTCTGTCCCCCCCATACCCAGGCTCTCTCTCCTACATCTCACCCTCTGTCCCCCCCCATACCCAGGCTCTCTCCCCTACATCTCACCCTCTGTCCCCCCCATACCCAGGCTCTCTCCCCTACATCTCACCCTCTGTCCCCCCCCATACCCAGGCTCTCTCCCCTACATCTCACCCTCTGTCCCCCCCATACCCAGGCTCTCTCCCCTACATCTCACCCTCTGCCCCCTCATACCCAGGCTCTCTCCCCTACATCTCACCCTCTGCCCCTCTCCATACCCAGGCTCTCTCTCCTCCCCCCCCCCAGCTGACCCTCTCGTCTCTACAGCTCACCCTCTGCCCACCGATACAGTTGGTTCCCGAGACTCACTTCTTGCCGAGACCTCTCTCGCTGCAGAACTGACGTCCCCGCCTCCGGAAGTGACACCACTAACCCCTAGATCTACCCGGTATCTGCCCGGTGTTCGACAACAAGGGGTGGATCTTTGGAACGAGAACCGGAAGAATCCAGCGCCGCCATCTTAGTTCCTGGTATTGCTGGTAAAGGGGTAGCGGGTGAGTGAAGCTTTTAAACCATACAAGTTACAGGGCAGTAGGGTTACTGGGTGCCCTGTAATTCGGACAATCCAGTATAATAATAGCCCGTCCTCCTAAAAACACTGACTGTACTCCCGAATGTTACTAAATGTAAAAGGGCTCCTGTGTCTAAACTCATTACACATATAGTACAGAAAGCAGTCAGGGAAGGTTAAATTACTTATGTTTACTGGCAGCCAAAGGGTAAAATCACTGATTTGTATGTTTACTGGTAGCCAAAGGCTAAAAATACTGATTAGTATGCTACTGGCAGCCAAAGGGTAAAATTACTGATTTCTATGTTACTGACAGCCAAATGGTACAATTACTGATTTGTATGCTACTGGCAGCCAAAGGGTACAATTACTTATTAATTTAATAGCAGCCAAAGGGTAATATTACTGACTTCTATGTTACTGGCAGCCAAAGGGTAAAATGACTGATTTGTATGTTACTGACAGCCAAATGGTACAATTACTGATTTGTATGCTACTGGCAGCCAAAGGGTACAATTACTTATTAATTTACTAGCAGCCAAAGGGTAATATTACTGACTTCTATGTTACTGGCAGCCAAAGGGTAATATTACGGATTTTTATTTTACTGACAGCCAAAAGGTAATATTACTGACTTGTATGTTACTGGCAGCCAAAGGGTAAAAATTACTCATTTGTATGTTACTGGCAGCCAAATTGTAATATTACTGACATGTATGTTACTGGCAGCCCCAGTGACAATCCTACTGTATATAGTAATGTCTGCACTTTGTATTCTACATAACCCCCAGTGACAATCCTACTGTATATAGTAATGTCTGCACTTTGTATTCTACATAACCCCCAGTGACAATCCTACTGTATATAGTAATGTCTGCACTTTGTATTCTACATAACCCCCAGTGACAATTGTGCCCATATCTCAGCTCCTGCACCACTTAGAGTGCAATAATATTTGCCATAAACTATACCTATATATATATATATATATATATATATATATATATATATATATATATATATATATATATATATATATATATACTGTATATATATAATTATTATTACAAATTCCGTAGCGCTGGTCATCTATCGCCCTCCTGGACCAACCTCCCAATTATTTGATAACTTCGCTGCCTGACTTCCTCACTTTCTCTCTTCAAATATACCAACCCTAATTCTTGGGGACTTCAACATTCCCATTGACAACCCATCTACCCCTGCTGCCTCTAAACTTCTTTCACTCACATCCTCCTTCGGTCTCTCACAATTCACCCCATTCCCGACTCACCGTGATGGACACTCCATCGACCTGGTATTTTCCTACCTCTGCTCTATATCTGACACCACCTGTCCCCCTTTTCCCATTTCAGACCATCACCTGATCACATATAATATTAATGCAACAGCTAAACCCACTTCTCCATCCCGCCCCCGCACTTGTAGAAATACACATGCTGTGGATCCGCTCCAATTTTCAAAAATCATTCAAAATCTCCTCCCTCACACCTCCACTATAACCTGCCCTGATCTCGCTACAGCCCACTATAACAAAACTCTCTCCTCTGCATTAGACACACTTACCCCTCCCCAGCTGCGCAAAACACCACGCCGTCAGTTACAGCCCTGGCATGCTCAGCAAACACGCTATTTGCAAAAATGCTCCCGTACTGCTGAGCGTGTCTGGAGGAAAACTCACTCTGAACCCGATTTCATACACTATAAGTTTATTCTTCGTTCATACACTTCCGCCCTTCACTTAGACAAACAAACTTACTTCTCTTCTCTCATATCTACTCTTTCCTCAAACCCTAAACGACTCTTCTCCACCTTTAACTCTCTCCTCTACCCACCTGCTCCACCACCCCCGCCAGTCTTTAGTGCTCAAGACCTGGCAGACTACTTTTTAAACAAAACACATACTATCCGAAGCAACATCCCAACACCAACCTGCAATACTCCAACAACAGGCCCAATTACCCCCTCTGCCACCCTCTGTAACTTCCATCCAACCACTGAGAATGAAGTTTCTTCCTTACTATCTTCCTCACGCCTCACTACCTGGCCACTCGACCCTATCCCTTCCCATCTAATTCCCTCCCTATCTTCCACCCTCACTCCTGCTCTTACCCACATCTTCAACCTATCTCTCTCTACCGGCTCATTCCCATCTTCTTTCAAACACGCAAAAGTCACTCCCATACTCAAAAAACCCTCCCTCAACCATAATTCTCCTGAAAGCTACCGCCCCATATCACTGCTTCCACTAACATCAAAACTCCTTGAAAAACTAGTTTACAATCGCCTAACCCACTTCCTGTCCACCAACTCCTTGCTTGACCCACTGCAATCGGATTCCGCCCAAAACACTCAACTGAGACTGCCCTTACCAAGGTCACAAACGATCTTCTCTCTGCTAAAAATATTGGCCACTACTCTATACTCATCTTACATGACCTCTCAGCTGCCTTCGACACAGTTGACCACCCCCTCCTCCTACAGACCCTTAGCTCTTTTGGCCTCTGTGACACTGCTCTTTCCTGGATTCACTCCTATCTTTCTCACAGCTCTTTTTCTGTGTCATTTGCCGGCGACTCCTCCTCTCCTTTGCCTCTGTCTGTTGGAGTACCTCAAGGATCTGTTCTGGGTCATCTACTCTTCTCCATCTATACTTCTTCGCTGGGTAAACTTATCAACAGTTATGGTTTCAAATATCACCTCTATGCTGATGACACCCAGATCTACCTCTCCACCCCTGCTCTCACTCCCTCTGTCCTCTCTCATGTCAGCAACTGCTTATCTGGTATTTCTTCCTGGATGGCCTCTCACCACCTAAAGATTAACATGTCCAAGACTGAGCTCCTTCTTATCCCCCCTCAAGCTCTACGCCGACTTCTGACTTCTCTATCCCTGTTGACGGCATCACCATTTTCCCATCGCCCCAAGTCCGCTGCCTCAGAGTCACACTTGACTCAAACCTATCCTTCATCCCCCATATCCAATCGCTTTCTACATCCTGCCGCAATCATCTACGCAATATTTCCAAAATTCGCCCTTTTCTGAGCGCTGACACCACAAAGCAAATAATCCACTCCCTTGTTATCTCCCGACTTGACTACTGCAACAACCTACTCGCTGGCCTTCCTCTTTCCCGCCTCTCCCCCCTTCAATCCATCCTAAATGCCTCTGCCAGGCTGATCCACCTTTCCCGTCGATCTGTATCTGCTGCACCTCTCTGTGAGTCCCTTCATTGGCTCCCCATTCACAGCAGAATTAAATTCAAAATTCTCACCCTTACATACAAAGCTCTCACCAACGCCGCTCCCCTCTACCTATCCTCTCTAATACACAAGTATACTCCAGCCCGTCCACTAAGATCCAACAATGACCTGCTCCTTGCACTCGCGACTATCACCTCCTCTCATGCTAGACTGCAGGACTTCTGTCGTGCAGCACCTACCCTCTGGAACACTCTCCCTCGTGCTGTCAGGCTTTGCCCTAATCTTTCTTCCTGTAAATCAAGCCCTGAAGACTTTTCTGTTCAGGGAAGCCGACCACCCAACTCAATAATAAATTAATTTTACTTACCTAACATTTCCCTCATCTAACTCTGTATTAACATCCTTCTCAATCTTACAGTCCTCACCTCCTGTTTCTCAACCTCCTACCCTTCTAGATTGTAAGTTCCCACAGGAATAGGGCCCTCAATTCCTCCTGTATGTGTTTGTAAATTTTGTTCTTTATCTTACAAGTCTTGTATTGTTTTATTTAAATGAATTGTATCCATGGAGAGCGCTGCGGAATATGTTGGCGCTTAATAAATAAAGTATAATAATAATAATAAATATTTATATATATATATATTCACTAAAAAACAACAATACGTAAAATAATACTGATTATAAATAAATTAAAGTAATTCACCAAACTTCCGTGATATAAGTCCCAAAGAATGTGTTTCATTGAATGCAGTATTTGTGTATTTCTGCAAGTAAAGAAAATCATATATAGTGTATGTCTAGATTTCCCAAAATACAATAGACTATATTGTAATTACTCACATTTTTCAGAACAAATGTATTGCTCATTAATTATTTAGTTTTTATGATTAAAAGGCTTATACACACTTCCCATGATTGTAATGTTGCAGTCTTCAAGCATGGTAAAGATGTTTTATTCTTACTTAATTTCTCAGTTATTATAAAAGGGAATAAGGGATTTAACTTTATAGATGTCTGTAAGCAAGCTTGCAGGAGATAAAATGTATACAGATGTCCAGAAGCAAGCTTGCAGGAGATACAATGTATACAGATGTCCAGAAGCAAGCTTGCAGAAGATAAAGTGTATACAGAAGTACGGAAGCAAGCTTGCAGAAGATACAGTGTATACAGATGTACAGAAGCAAGTTTGCAGAAGATACAGTGTATACAGATGTACGGAAGCAAGTTTGCAGAAGATACAGTGTATACAGATGTACAGAAGCAAGTTTGCAGAAGATACAGTGTATACAGATGTACGGAAACAAGCTTGCAGGAGATAAAATGTATACAGACGTCTGTAAGCAAGCTTTCAGGAGATAACATGTATACCAGTGCTTTCCAAACTGTGTGTCGGGACACACTAGTGTGTCGGCAGCAGTGTGTAGGTGTGTCCCTGCTTCAGCACAGATTTTTTTAAATTTAATTTTTTTTTTAATTGTTTTTTGGTTTCTGACTTTCCACCTGCCTGCTACGCATATCACATGGTTGACACGTGATTGATACCTAGTGGGTCACAGGTCATCTTAACCAATTGGCGCAGCTCAGTGGGAACTGAAACTATTACCATTGGTGGATTTGGCGGCACATTGGCTCCTGACTGCACGTGTAGTCTCCTTAATTGGCTCGTGACTGCAATTGTAGCCAGTGAGAGGGACAGCAGTGTGTTTGCAGCGCAGGCAGTAGTCAGTCGGACTCAAAGAGCTCTGAGGGTGGCAGCTTAAACGCTGAGCTGAAGTCAGTGGGGGTTTTTTGCAACTAGCTCCCAGTAGTGCATTGCTGCTCCTGCTCTTGATATATGGATAGGAAGTGGAAGCTTAAAAATGCTTGATGATGAAATGCGAGTATCTTTATCTAATATTCCACCAAATATTACGAAACTGTGTTCATCCCATCAACCTCATACATCCCATTAAAATAGCAAGTAGCTATTGGTGTTATTAAACTTTTTTTAATTCTTGCACATACATACTGTTACTTGTAAATACATTTAGTTATTATATAATTTATGTATGTGTCCGTATCTTTTAGAACAAGTTAGTTTAACCTCCTTTTTCTAGTACAACTGAATTAATGTGGGTCTACAAAGTGTGTCACCAACATGAAAAGTTTGGAAAGCTCTGATGTATACAGATGTCTGTAAGCAAGCTTGCAGGAGATACAATGTACAGGTAGCCCTCAGTTTACGCCGGGGTTGGTTCCAGAAGGAATGGTTGTAAATCGAAACCGTTGTAAATTGAAACCCAGTTTATAATGTAAGTCAATGGGAAGTGAGGGAGTTAGATTCCAGGCCCCTCTCAAAATTGTCATAAGTAACACCTAATACATTATTTTTAAAGCTTTGAAATGAAGACTTTAAATGCTAAACAGCATTATAAACCAAATTAAATAATCACACAACAGACTGTATCATCAAACTTAGTTTAATGAACAAAACTTTTTTTTACTTGCATTTTTTCTGCAAACAGTTCTCTGCATTGTAAGCATGTCAGATAATATTGGGTCTGCACCTATTCTATGCATTTCAATCTGCAGTGATTAAAAGGCAGTTAGGCACCCTCACCTCAAGCAGCTGGACAGGAAGATAATAGGGAAGTGGCTGCTAGATCTTGTTGCTTGAAAGCTGCTCGATAGCTAAGGTCTGTTCTGTGTTGTCAGGGTTTTTTCCCTGTTTTGTTTGCCATGTGCTGCTGGCAGCCATTTTACTCACCTCTCTTGCTGACTCTGGTGCATACTGTGTGTTGCTGCTCATTTCCTGCACTTCCTTTTATGGCCAGACTGGTGTACATCATCCGTGTGAGACAGGATGCAGTCTCAGAATTGTGATGTCATCACTTATTATTTAAAGGGCCTCTGTTCAGTATGCTTTGCCCTTGCATTGTCTCAGACCTGTTTCTGAGAGCTTCTGTGTATTACCTGGCTGTCTGACATCCCTCCTGGTTCCTGATCCCTGGCTAGTTCCGGACTCTGCTGTTCTCCTTGTTCCTGATTCCGGCTCGTCTGACTACTCGCTTTGGCTCCTGACTCGGCTCGTCTGACGACAAGCTCTGGTTTTGATTCCTGGCTTATTTGATTTGTGGACTTTTTATTATTTTTTGCTATTAATAAAGGTGTGATTATTTTTGCACTTCTTGTCTCAGTCTGATTCCTGGCACCCTGACATGTGTACACAGATTAATTTCTGCTAAGTTGCATACCTTTGCTGCAACACAAGCGGACAGCTCCACCTACTGGCTATTTTAATTAGTGCACTGCTTTTCAATGCTTTTCAATAGCAGTCACATGACTGAAAAAAAGGTTGTTTTTATGAAACGGCGCTAATTGAACCGGCATAAACCGAGGGCCACCTGTATACAGATGTCCGGAAGCAAGCTTGCAGGAGATACAATGTATACAGACGTCGGGAAGCAAGCTTGCAGGAGATACAATGTATACTAATTTCTGGAATCAAGCTTTTAGGAGATACAATGTATACAGATGTCCGGAAGCAAGCTTGCAGGAGATTACAATGTATACTAATTTCTGGAAGCAAGCTTTTAGGAGATACAATGTATATAGATGTCTGGAACAGGCCAATTTGTCATCAGTCAATCAATTCAAGGATAATCCAGAAGAATCAGTCCTCATGTGAGTGTCCATCAAGGATAAGTCTTGGACTGTAAACCAGGACATAAGCAGTGTCAAAACCAGGAAAGCAGAACAGGCACAAAAATACCAGGACTTCCATAAGAATAACCAAGCATTGGCTGGCATTAGCAAGGATATTTTAATACTTCCCCCAAAGGTCTTGTCACCAAAACTACAGCAAGGTCACTTCTGGCATGATGGTTATAAATAGTGCTACCTTTAGCTCACCCATTATAAATTGTTTCAGAGTTCCACTTGAATAACTGTTATTGTTTAGTCATTGAGACAGCAAGCCCATATGTCTGATTCCTGGCACCCTGACATTACGCAAGGGCCATGAATCCTGATGATGCTAATAATCCACCTTTACCTGCCATAATTTCCAGGATGGATGAACAGGATCACTGCTTGGATCCATTTGCACTAGCCCTGCAAACCCTGCTGACTCGCACTGCACATTTGGACCAAAGTGTCCTGCAAGTTATGGCTGCTCCTGTTTCCGCTGCTGCACCTAGTCCTACCAGGAGCATGTCTGGTTCTACACTTCTACCTCAGCGATATGGAGGCGATCCTAATCAGTGCAGAGTGTTTTTGAACCAGGTGGGCATTTATTTTGAGATGTTACCTCAGGCATTTCCCTCTGACAGAGCTAAGGTGGGATTTCTCATCTTGTTACTCTCTGACACAGCTCTTGCCTGGGCTAATCCCTTGTGGGAGACTAATAAACCTGTGATTTCAAATTACCCTGAATTTGTGGCCTCCTTTTCAAAGGGAATTTGATGTTCCATCTCACTCCTCCTCTGCTGCTAAACGACTCATGTCCATTCAGCAAGGTACAAGATCTGTTGCTCAGTATGCCATTGAGTTCCATACGCTTGCCGCATAGGTAGGTTGGAACAATGAAGCCCTTGTTGCCACCTTCTTTCATGGGCTCTCTGATGCGATTAAAGACGAAGTTGCTGCCAGAGATTTACCAGAAGATCTCAAGGCATTGGTGTCTTTTTTGATCCTAATTGACATCAGACTAAGTGAGGGGCCCTCTTTCAAGGAGCGCTTGCGGAAGCCTCCTGTTACGTTGTCTCCTATGTGTTCATTCCCACCCATGCCTCCCTCTCCTCCCATGCCTCCTGGTCCTGAGTCACCAGGTACTGCTGAGCCGATGCAGTTGGGATTCACGCGTCTCTCCGCGGCGGAGAGGGCCTTTAGGAAGAGGGAGGGGCTCTGCCTCTATTGTGGGTTACAGGGCCACATTTTGAAGTCATGTTCTACACGGCCGGGAAACGCTCACACCTAAGGTCCTGTCGGGGGCAGACCTTGGGTGGTTTATCCTTGTCCCCGGAACCGCTAAAGGAGAAACCTTTGGTCACGGTTGTCCTTTCCTGGGTGGACTCCTCCTTAGTCACCCAGGCTCTTGTTGACTCCGGTGCTGCGGGCTATTTCATTGACAGTGCTTTTGTATCAAAGCACTCCATTCCTGTTTTGCCTCGGTCCGTTCCACTTGCTATTGAGGCCATTGATGGCAGGTCCCTTCAGCCCGCACTCATTACTCACGAAACTGCTCCGTTATCCATGGCTGTTGGGGCTCTCCATTTTGAAACCCTCCAGTTCCAGGTGATAAACTCTCCACATTTTCCGGTTGTTCCGGGTTATCCCTGGCTCCAAAAGCACAATCCCAGTCTTGACTGGCGCAGGTCCGAAATTTTGTCGTGGTCTCCGAATGTATTTCAACTTGTCTTTAGAAACCAGTTAAAGTCTTCTGCACTACTTCGGTATCTCAAGTGCCAGAGGAGTACCGAGAGTTCCTAGATGTTTTTGACAAGGTGCGTGCCGGTACGTTGCCTCCTCACAAGTCTTACGATTGTGCCATAGACCTGCAACCCGGAGCCATTCCTCCTCGGGGCCGGGTTTACCCTCTGTTGCGGAGAATTGTGCTATGGAGGAGTATGTTGCCGATGCTCTGTCGCGGGGGATTATCCGCAAGTCCTGCTCTCCTGCAGGGGCTGAGTTCTTCTTTGTGAAGAAAAAGGGTGGCGAAGTAAGACCATGCATCGATTATAGGGGTCTTAATCATCTTGCCATTAAGAATGCTTACCCTATTCCGCTCATTATGGAACTCTTTGACCGCCTCAAGGGAGCTACGGTCTTTACTAAACTTGATTTGAGAGGAGCGTACAATCTCGTTAGGATCAAGGAGGGCCACGAATGGAAAACAGCATTTAACACCAGGAGCGGGAATTATGAGTATCTTGTAATGCCCTTTGGCCTATGTAATGCTCCAGCTGTTTTCCAGGAATTTATTAATGATGTCCTACGAGATATGTTGCAACAGTGTGTTGTGGTGTACTTAGATGACATCCTCATACACTCACCCACACTTGAGGCTCATCGTTCTGATGTTACACGGGTTCTTCAGAGACTTTGTGAGAATGGCCTGTTTTGTAAACTCGAGAAATGTGAGTTCCATCAGACTCAAGTAACCTTCCTAGGTTATGTTATCTCCATGGATCCTGACAAGTTATCTGCAGTTCTGCATTAGCCTCGCCCAGTTGGTCGTCGGTCTATTCAACGTTTTTTGGGGTTCGCCAATTACTATAGAAAGTTTATTATAAACTTTTCTTCCTTGGTCAAACCTATCACAGACATGACCCATAAAGAGAATGATCCACTCTATTGGTCACCTACTGCCATTAACGCCTTTGATAGTCTTAAGACTACCTTTGCTGCCGCTCTAGTTCTGGCTCATCCTAACCCTGTCCTGCCTTTCATTCTTGAGGTCGATGCGTCTAAGACTGGAGTAGGTGCCCTCTTGTCTCAACGTCCTACGCCTGACGGTTCCTTGCATCCGTGTGGTTTCTTCTCTTAGAAATTGTCTCCAGCAGAGTGAAATTATGAAATTGGCGACAGGGAATTACTGACGATAATTTTGGCACTCAAGGAATGGAGGCATCTTCACGAGGGTACTAGCGTGCCAGTGCTCATTCTTACTGACCACAAGAATTTAACTTATCTATCTGAAGCAAAATGTTTGTCGCCCTGACAGGCCAGATGGGCGCTATTTTTGTCTCGGTTTAATTATGTGGTCTCCTACCTGCCTGGTAGTAAGAATATTAGGGCTGATGTCCTCTCTCGACAATTTTCCCCTCTGTCCAAGGAGGAGTCTGTACCTCCAGTTATACCTCCTGACCATATTTTGGCTACCATACGTACTAATTTGACTTCTCCCTTGGGGGAGGAGATCCTGGATTCACAAACCAATGCACCTCCTGAGAAATCTAGTGGTAAGTGTTTTGTTCCTGAGAATCTTTGAATTAAACTTTTGCACACTTACCACTATCGTAAAGCCGCAGGTCACCCAGGCAAGAACCAAATGATTTGGTCTGTCACTCGACAATTCTGGTGGCTAGGTCTTTGTTCTGATGTTGCTGCGTATGTTGCCTCCTGCTCAGTTTGTGCACAGAATAAGACTCCTCAACGTCTTCCTGTGGGTCTTCTTCAACCTATTGCTAACGGTGAGCGTCTTTGGACACATCTTTCCATGGACTTCATTGTCGAGCTCCCTGTTTCCAATGGCAATACTGTTATCCTTATGGTGGTTGACCGTTTTTCTAAAATGTCACATTGCATTCCCTTGAAGAAGTTGCTTACCGCTCAGGAGCTTGCTTCAATTTTTGCCCAGGAGGTCTTTACATGGGTTACCGAAGGATATAGTGTCGGACCGGGGTAGCCAGTTTGTCTCCAGATTTTGGCATTCCTTTTGTGCTCAAATGGGGATCCAGCTTTCCTTCTCCTCGGCATATCACCCTCAATCCAATGGGGCTGTGGAACGGTCTAATCAAGCTCTGGAACAGTTCCTCCGTTGCTATGTCTCAGATCACCACAATAATTGGTCTGAACTGTTACCTTGGGCAGAGTTTGCTCGTAATAGTGCTATTAATGCTTCCTCCAAGTTATCCCCGTTCATGGCGAATTATGGATTTCAACCATCCTTGTTGCCCGATTCAATCATGTCTCAGGGTATTCCGGCTTTGGAGGAGCATCTCCGGCAACTCCGTTCCACGTGGGTGCATATTCAGGATTGCCTTCATCGTTCTATGCAGCGCTAAAAGTTCCAGGCAGATCGTTGGCGTCTGCCAGCGCCTTCCTACCAGGTTGGTGAGAGAGTTTGGCTGTCCTCCCGCAACTTGAATCTTCGTGTGCCTTCCAATAAACTGGCTCCCTGTTATGTTAGTCCTTTTCGAATACTCCGATGGGTCAATCCTGTGGCCTACGCTCTTGACCTTCCTCCTGCAATGCGCATCTCCAATGTTTTTCATGTCTCCCTCTTGAAACCATTGGTTTTTAATCGGTTTACCACTGTGTTGCCTCATCCCCACCCTATCTTTGTTGACAACCATGAGGAGTATGAGGTCAGCAGCATTATTGACTCTCGTATGTCCAGGGGCCGCGTACAGTATTTGGTTCACTGGAGGCGCTACGGTCCGGAGGAGTGTTCATGGGTTCCCTCCTCCGATGCCTTCCATGCCCGTTTCCCCAATAAGCCTTTTGTCCTCCCGCGGGGCAGGGGTCATTGAGGGGAGGGTACTGTCAGGGTTTTTCCCTGTTTTGTTTGCCATGTGCTGCTGGCAGCCATTTTACTCCTCTTGCTGACTCTGGTGCATACTGTGTGATGCTGCTCATTTCCTGAACTTCCTTTTATGGCCAGACTGGTGTACATCATCCGTGTGAGACAGGATGCAGTCTCAGAATTGTGATGTCATCACTTATTATTTAAATGAAATATATTTTTATTGTTCACACTCCTCCAACCACAACCATAATAGAAAAAAATACAGACATTTGGTCATTAACAAACATCAATCCTCAAAGGGTAATCATCACCTTACATAATGTAATAACTTCTGGTAACAAAAAACTCCTCTTTTAACTAGTGATTCGACCCAGTCCTTGCATAAAGTTGCTGTAGGAGTCATCGAAAGGGCCTCCTTGAGCTTACTGTCTTGAGATAAATCCCACTCAGTCTATTCAGTCCATTACACAGCTTCTGGAGAGAGTATTTAATTTAAACATATGATCCCCCAAACATTTTCCTAGCAATCTCCATCAAATATAGCTTACTGGGGGAACACACAGTATATAGGGGGCATAATTCTCAAACCTTTCTAACTTCTATAACAATAGCATGAAACTAGAACCATAAAAACAAGAACCAAAAACCAAACAAAAAAAGGACAAAGTCAAAAACACAAAAACAAAAAAAAATATGCATGATTCAAGATTGTACATTAATATTTCAGCATTGTAACTTGCATCATTATGAGTTTTAAGAATTACGTGCTCATCGTATCTCACCTCCAGAGTTGGCACCCAGGGCTGCTCACCTTCTCTCTCTCTCCCCCTCTTCTCTAACACTACCTTCCTCTCTCCTTAGCTCCACATCCCCCTCAATCACTTATTATTTAAAGGGCCTCTGTTCAGTATGCTTTGCCCTTGCGTTGTCTCAGACCTGTTTGTGAGAGCTCCTGTGTATTACCTGGCTGTTTGACATCCCTCCTGGTTCCTGATCCCTGGCTTGTTCCTGACTCTGCTGTTCTCCTTGTTCCTGATTCTGGCTCGTCTGACTACTCGCTTTGGCTCCTGACTCGGCTCATCTGACTACCAGCTCTGGTTTTGATTCCTGGCTTATTTGACTTGTGGACTTTTTATTATTTTTTGCTATTAATAAAGGTGTGATTATTTTTGCACTTCTTGTCTCAGTCTGATTCCTGGCACCCTGACATGTGTACACAGATTAATTTCAGTCTGCTAAGTTGCATAACTTTGCTGCAACACAAGCGGACAGCTCCACCTACTGGCTATTTTAATTAGTGCACTGCTTTTCAATGCTTTTCAATAGCAGTCACATGACTAAAAAAAAGGTTGTTTTTCTGAAACGGCACAAATTGAACTGGCATAAACCGAGGGCCACCTGAATACAGATGTCCAGAAGCAAGCTTGCAGGAGATACAATTTATACAGATGTCGGGAAGCAAGCTTGCAGGAGATACAATTTATACAGATGTCGGGAAGCAAGCTTGCAGGAGATACAATGTACACAGATGTCCGGAAGCAAGCTTGCAGGAGATACAATGTATACTAATTTCTGGAAGCAAGTTTTTAGGAGATACAATGTATACAGATGTCTGGAACAGGCCAATTTGTCATCAGAGAAGGAGAACCAAGTGCCAGAATTCAAGGATAATCCAGAAGAATCAGTCCTCATGTAAGTGTACAGGCAAGGATAAGTCTTGGACTATAAACCAGGACATAAGCAGTGTCAAAACCAGGAAAGCAGAACAGGCACAAAAATACCAGGACTTCCATAAGAATAACCAAACATCGGCTGGCATTAGCAAGGATATTTTAACACTTCCCCCATAAGTCTTGTCACCAAAACTACAGCAAGGTCACTTCTGGCATGATGGTTATAAATAGCGCTACCTTTAGCTCACCCATTATAAATTGTTTCAGAGTTCCACTTGAATAACTGTTTAGTCATTGAAGCAGCAAGCCCATAAACGCATCGGTTCCAGAGACAATAAGCAGTGCCCTCTCCCCAGATCCTAATGAGGTCAATAAAAGGACATTGGTACAATGTAAGATGAGTGTTTAAAACAAGTTGTGATATTAGATGAAGGGAAATATGACAACCCTGTCATATTTGGTATCAAACTGATTTTTACAATGTAACTAAGAGATTGCCTTTCTGCTTGTATGAAAATGGATGTATCTAGCAGAAATTATAATGTGTTCTCTGATTTCAGGCAAAGACTTAGAGTTTATTGACTGTCGTAAAAGATAGGGGGCTTCCCAGCCTCTGCAAAGAAGGTGGGGTCAGGCAACTTGATCTCTGGAAAATATGTATAAGAATCCTGTGTTTTAACAATGAAATTGTCATTCTTACAAGGGAGGCTGTGACGAACGGAGTAAGGACCCATTGCTTCATGACATCTCCCTGTCACAGATATTGAGACTAGTAAAGTATAAAATCTACTTTTTCTCCTTTTTATTTTTAAAAAAAACTGTTTGCTTGCGCGTAATTTTACTTCAGAAGTAGGCGTATGAAACACACAAATGAGAGGAGCACCAGGCAGATCCAGCGATAAAAAGTAACTTTTATTTTTAGCTTCAGCAGCTTCCATTAAAATACTTCAAACGTACTTTACAGCAACATCATGCACAGATAGAACAGCGTTTCAAGCTTACGCGTTTCGGCGATAGCCGTAGTCATAGCATAAAGAAACTATACACATTGATTGTATTTAAAATGCCTACCTTGTTCTGATAGGTTAATTAAAAACATTGTGCTGACTATCTGATTGGGTCTGATGTGTGTTCTGTGAAAACTCCCCTTACTTGTGGCTGAGCAAGTGTGAAATTGGAAACCTTCAATCTTTAACTCTTTAGTTGCTGATGAGGTTAATTCACCTGTCACTAGTGTTTCTTCAGCAATACTTAACAGTTTCCAATTAATCATATGTGAAGTTGCTATATTTACACAAACTAATATTTTTGTACTCACAAGTTTTTGAATAGTGTCACATTTTGATACACAAATTATGTTTTTCCTTTTTAGACACAGTATCTTCACATTTTCTGATTATTATCATATTCATCTCTATCACTCGTGTTAACCTATGGTTCAGTTTATGTCATATTAGACCTTATAACACACATCCTACTTGAGTTGAAACCTACTCCATCACAAAATACATTCCATATATATTTCAAATCCAATACATGAAAAGAACTCTTATAGAAACACAACAGCAGCAAACATTGGATCAAACTTTATAATATCTGGAATTGGCTGTAACGTGTTCAAAATAGCAGTTTAAAGTGAATGTAAAATTTGATGCTAAAGTGCCCGGTTTTTAAAAATGTGATTAAAAACAGGGGCACTTTAATTCATCCAAATTTACATTTCACTCGTTGTGAAGAAATACTTTTTAAACTTGACAGCAGCTCCAGCTTCCTCCGGTCATTGCAAGCGATTTCGGATGTCAGAAATGATGGATAGGTCATTCTCCAATCACGGCTTCCCCCCGGGGAATCAGTGTCTGATTCAATGACAGGATTGGAGGAAGCCGGATTCATCATTTTAGACCCAGGAAGAGGCTTTGCGACGGGTGGAGGAGGCTGGAGCTGCTGTCAAGATTAAAAGTTAAGTTTTTTTCACAGCACGAGTGAAATGTAAATTTTGATGAATTAAAGTGCCCCCTTTTTTTAATCGAATTTTTAAAAAAGGGCACTTTAGCATCAAAACTCACATTCACTTTAATGAACTAATACGTGCCTTCTTACATTCACTGAATAGCATAATAAGCACAGAGGGAACAAAACCAAGCCAACAAATGATTGAAATACAAAATTTATAAAAAAAATTCTAAAAAAAATATGAATAAAAAATGTATAAAAAATTATAATGAAAATATACTGAAATTGAGATTGGAACATATTGCAGAGACTAATGACCGGTTATTCCTAAGTATTAATTGTTATAGTTAATTAATTAAATTAATTTAATTTATTTTTGCCAAAAATTAATCACATCATACTCCAAATTTAAGCCACAAGGTATTCTGGTTTTTAGCTTATGAATCCAGAATACCTCACTTAATGCCAAATTTTATTCTCTGTTGTGACCTTTATTGTCCCTTTTCTATTATTGTCCATTTTAAAGAGGCGGGATTCTTACAGTGAACAGTTTTAAAATGTTGGACTAGTGGGGTCGTTAGGGTACCATTCTTTATATTGGTAACATGCTCCCTGATTCTTTCTCGGACCTCCCTTTTTGTAAGCCCAACGTGCTGAAGGTCACATAAGGTACAAGTCAATAGATAAACTGCATTTGTTTCCCTGCAATTTAAACACATTTGTGACCGTATATTTCTCCTGTTGCTGAACACCTAAAAGAGTCTCCTTACTGCAAACACTCACAAACTTTGCATGTAAAATTGCTACAGCGAAATGTTCCTTTGAATGTAAGCCATGAACTTTGTGTGGACATTGTCTTTTCTCAATTTTGGAACCGGTCATTAGTCTCTGCAATATGTTCCAATCTCAATTTCATTATAATTTTTTATACATTTTTTATTAATATTTTTTTTATAATTATTTATAAATTTTGTATTTTAATCATTTGTTGGCTTTGTTTTGTTCCCTCTGTGCTTATTATGATAGTGAATGTAAGAAGGCATGCGTTAGTTTATTAAACGGCTAATTTTGAACACGTTACAGCCAATTCCAGATATTATAAAGTTTGATACGATGTTTGCTGCTCTTGTGTTTCTATAAGAGTTCTTTTCATGTATTGGATTTGAAATATATATGGAATGTATTTTGTGATGGAGTAGGTTTCAACTCAAGTAGGATGAGTGTTATAAGGTCTAATATGACATAAGCTGAACCATAGGTTAACACGAGTGATAGAGGTGAATATGGTAATAATCAGAAAATGAGAAGATACTGGCGCCCATTTAACTAGCTCCGTAGTGAGCTTCTGGGCACTTGTTTCTGGCGAGCCTTCAGACTTGCCAGAAACAGCAGTTATGAAGCAGCGGTCACAAAGACCCTGTCCGTCTGCTCTGAACAGACATCGCCGGAATTCAACCCGATCGAGTACGGTCGGGTTGATTGACACCTCCCTGCTGGCGCCCATTGGCCGCGTGTCTGCAGGGGGCGGCGTTGCACCAGCAGCTCTTGTGAGCTGCTGGTGCAATGCTGAATACGGAGAGCGTATTGCTCTCCGTATTCAGCGAGGTCTGGCGGACCTGATCCGCACTGTCGGATCAGGTCCGCCAGACTTTGTTAAATAGAGGCCACTGTGTCTAAAAAGGAAAAACATCATTTTTTATCAAAATGTGACACTATTCAAAAACTTGTGAGTACAAAAATATCAGTTTATGTAAATGTAGCAACTTCACATATCATGATTAATTGGAAACTGTTAAATATTGCTGAAGAGTGAAGGTTTCCAATTTACACTTGTTCAGCCACAAGTAAGGGGAGTTTTCACAGAACACACATCAGACCCAATCCCATAGTCAGCACAATGTTTTAATTAACCTATCAGAACATGGTAGGCATTTTAAATACAATCAATGTGTATAGTTTCTTTATGCTATGACTACGGCTATCGCCGAAATGCGTAAGCTTGAAACGCTGTTCTATCTGTGCATGATGTTGCTGTAAAGTACGTTTGAAGTATTTTAATGGAAGCTGCTGAAGCTAAGAATAAAAGTTACTTTTTATCGCTGGATCTGCCTGGTGCTCCTCTCATTTGTGTGTTTCATACGTCTACTTCTGAAGTTGGGGGAGAAAGAGAGAGCACAGGTCAAAAGAAAGGTTCCGTATCAGACCCTGGGAAGTTCCATGGATACATCACAATTCAACAGCATAAGCGGCATGAGAGACGGAGACACTGGTGACGTCATTGGATATCGCCGTGGTTGAGGATGGAGCAGAGTCGGAAGTAACAGTTACCGTAAGTGACCCACAAGTGGACAGGTAAACTGCAAGAGACAAGGCTCCTGTGGACCGACACGGCACCCTAGAGGGTATTCCAGTGTTTTCCTCCGCTGTTGGCTGGTAAGATTTGTAACGCACACTCAGTGCACATACACAGTACTGTAAATTTGAAAGTTGTTGCAACTTGGAGCCGGTTTATGTGACAAAGTCTTCAGAAACGGAGACTTTTTGAGTTTGAGTTTTTTACCTATGTTTGGATATAACGGATTATCCTAATACCCGGGTTACCAAATCACTTGGAGTGTTTTTTAACCTATATGGTGCTGAGACTTTTGTTTGTGTATGTTTTTGTAATTTTACTTGTAACAACTTTTTATTAATAATGCATTGTGCATAATAATTTATGGCATAATAAATAATTAATCTACTAAGCTTTGGCCTTTGTCTAATATTTGAACCACATTACTGAAAGAGACTGGTAGTTATAAGACGGTATAGTAGTTTTTTTTTTTTTTTTGCTAAATTGTATTCTGAAAGTTAATGTGTAAATCTGGGGTTTCCTTAAGATTTTCCATATCATATAATCTTAAGTGTTAGCAGCTAGATATCATTTTTAGTTTAGTGTGGGTGGCATTAAAGGGGAGTTTTGGGCATTTCTTTTACGTCTAGAGTGTTGTTAACCCTTGCACCCACTGAACTACGTCACAAGCTTGCCTGGCGTGGCTAGATTGTGACCGATTAGTGACAGTAGAAGGGGTCTGTTAACCCTTTCGGTGCCAAACAACTGACTGGCGCAGGGTTGGTTAACTCTGGTTGTCACAGAAAGGATAGAAAAACGTATTTTACAGTCACTGACATTTACAGCGCAACAACTGTACCTAATAAAACAGACGTATTTTACACTCACAGACATTTACAGCACAGCGACTGTACCTGATAAAACAGACGTATTTTACACTCACAGACATTTACAGCACAGCGACTGTACCTAATAAAACAGACGTATTTTACACTCACAGACATTTACAGCACAGCGACTGTACCTGATAAAACAGACGTATTTTACACTCAGACATATTAGGGCTGATTTATTCATGCGCGGGCGGACACGATCCGCTGTAGAGGATCATGTCCCTCCCACATCGATAAATGCAGACAACATACGCTGTCAGCATTTATCATTGCAAAAGCATTTCACAAGAAATGCTTGTGCAATGCCGCCTCCTGCACTTTCACAGCCAATCGACCGCTAGCAGGGGGTATCAATCATCCTGATCGTATATATAGATAAAAATTGTATATAGAGATAAAGAAGCAGGTATATGTACACAATGTGATAAAGTAATGAGATCTGATTATATCTTCAAGTTCAACCCATTTTATTAGGTTGTGGCTTCAAAACACAAAATCGGCTATTTCATATACACAAATAAACCTTAAAAATGCAAATCTCAGACATTTTATACTCTGCAGCTGGTAAAAAAAAGTAATTGGAAATACATTAAGGGAAAAACAATTTTATAGTATACTGTCCCTTTAAGGAGCAGCAGTCTTAAGACTTGACCTGGCTGATTTGAAAATATAAGCCAATAGGAATGCAAGGTACCCCAAATATAAAACGGGTACCTTGCGTTCAAGCTTCACTGTGTGGCGACGAGTGTACGAAGATGATCCTCCACGCTAGATGTCTCCGCGGCCGCCGGTCTTGTTCCGTGGACACCTCCGCTCTGCACCACCATCGCTCCGGATGAATATAGCTGAGGTCCCCGCGCTGGATGAAGATGTCGCTACCTGGAAGAAGACCTTCAGTGCCTGGAAGAAGACCTTCTCAGCTGGACTTCAGGAACTGTGAGTACCTGTTTGGGGGTTAGACTTAGGTTTTATTTTTATTTTTTTGGATGTTTTTTTTTTTTAGATTAGGATTTTTTTTATTTTAATGTGCTGCAAAAGAGCTGCTTGACATTTTAAGGGCAATGCCGATACAAATGCCCCTTATGGGGCAATGGGTAAATTAGTTTTTTTAGTGATAGTTTTTTTTATTTTGGGGGGTTGGGGGGTGTTTACTGTTAGGGGTTAATTTGTATTTTTGAGGTAAAAGAGCTGATCGCTTTAGGGCAATGCTCTACAAAAGGCCTTTTTAAGGGTTATTGGTAGTTTAGTCTTAGATTAGGGGGTGTTTTTATTTTGGGGGGCTTTTTTATTTTTATAGGAGTATTAGATTAGGTTTAATTTTTTTTATTTTTGATTATTTGGTTTATTTTTTTCTATAATTTTAGACTTTTTTTAAAAAAATTTTTTATTTTAGATTCATCTATTTTTAACCCCTTAGTAACCAGACCATTTTTCAATTTTCTTACCGCAGGGCTATTTTTACATTTCTGCGGTGTTTGTGTTTAGCTGTAATTTTCCTCTTATTCATTTACTGCACCCACACATATTATATACCGTTTTTCTCGCCATTAAATGGACTTTCTAAAGATACCAGTATTGTTATCATATCTTATAATTTAATATAATATTTTTTAAAAAATATGATGAAAATAACAACAACACTTTTTCTAACTGTGACCCCCACAATCTGTTACACATCTACAACCACCAAAAACACCCAACCTAAATAGTTTCTAAATTTTGTCCTGAGTTTAGAAATACCTTATGTTTACACATTCTTTGCTTTTTTTGCAAGTTATAGGGCACTAAATACAAGTAGCACTTTGCTATTTCAAAACCATTATATTCAAAATTAGTGATAGTTACATTGTAACACTGAAATCTGTCAGGAATCCCTGAATAAACCTTCACATGTATGTATATATATATATATATATATATATATATATATTCTAGACAACCCAAAGTATTTTTGTATATTTCATGCTACCATTTCACCACCAAATGTGATAAAAAAAAATCACAAACTTTAGGTTTCTCACTGAAATTATTTACAAACAGCTTGTGCAATTATGGCACAAATGGTTGTAAATGCTTCTCTGTGATCCCCTTTGTTCAGAAATAGCAGACATATATGGCTTTGGCATTGCTTTTTGGTAAATAGAAGCCCGCTAAATGCCGCTGCGCACCACACTTGTATTTTACCCAGCAGTGAAGGAGTTAAATAAGTAGCTTGTAGGATTAATTTTAACTTTAGTGTAGAGATCAGCCTCCCACCTGACACATCCCACCCCCTGATCCCTCCCTGACCCCCCTCAAACAGCTCTCTTCCCTCCCCCATCTCACAATTGTCACCGCCATCTTAAGTACTTGCAGAAAGTCTGTCAGTTATAAAATAAAAGGCTTTTTTTATTTATATATTTTTTTATTTTTAATATATATTCTGCAGTGTTGGATCCCCCCTTAGCTCCCAACCTCTCTGATTCCCCCCAAACAGCTCTCTAACCCTCCCCCTCTACCTATTTACCACCATCTTGGGTACTGGCAGCTGTCTGCCAGTACACAGTTTGCTAAAAATTTGGCTTTTTTATTAAAAATAATTAAAAATAATAATTCTGTAGTGTAGCTGCCCCCCTCAATACCCTACCCCCTCCCAGATCCTTTTCGCAACACTTATTTCACCACTTATTCCACCCTCCCTCCTTACCTTACACTTAAAATTATAGTGTGTAACGGTTGCTTCCGCCCCTCGCACGCTCCTGGACCTCTAATACACGCTCACCTAAACTGCTCCAGCGATGGGCTGCCCACCCGCCTCCCTGCTATCCCTCCCACACCACCAACGATCGGCACCATCGCTGGCCAATGCAGAGAGGGGGGGCTTTTTTATTTTTATAGGAGAATTAGATTAGGTTTAATTTTTTTAATTTTGATTATTTGGTTTATTTTTTTCTATAATTTTAGACTTTTTTTTATTTTTTGTAATTTTAGATTCATCTATTTTAACCCCTTAGTAATCAGACCATTTTTCAATTTTCTTACCGTTAAGGACCAGAGCTATTTTTACATTTCTGCAGTGTTTGTGTTTAGCTGTAATTTTCCTCTTACTCATTTACTGTACCCACACATATAATATACAGTTTTTCTCACCATTAAATGGACTTTCTAAAGATACCATTATTGTGATCATATCTTATAATTTAATATAATTTTTTTATAAAATATGATGAAAAAATAAAAAAAAACACTTTTTCTAACTTTGACCCCCACAATCTGTTACACATCTACAACCACCAAAAGCACCCATGCTAAATAGTTTCTAAATTTTGTCCTGAGTTTAGAAATACCCAATGTTTACATATTCTTTGCTTTTTTGCAAGTTATAGGGCAATAAGCACCAGTAGCACTTTGCTATTTCAAAACCACTTTTTTTTTAAATTAGCGCTAGTTACATTATAACACTGATATCTGTCAGGAATCCCTGAATAAACCTTCACATGTATACATTTTTGTTAGTAGACAACCCAAAGTATTGATCTAGGTCCATTTTTGTATATTTCATGCCACCATTTCACCGCCAAATGCGATCAAATAAAAAAAAAGTTAACTTTTTCACTTTAGGTTTTTCACTGAAATTATTTACAAACAGCTTGTGCAATTATGGCACAAATGGTTGTAAATGCTTCTCTGGGATCCTCTCTGTTCAGAAATAGCAGACATATGTGGCTTTGGCATTGCTTTTGTGTAAATAGAAGGCCGCTAAATTGCTGCTGCGCACCACACTTGTATTTTGCCCAGCAGTGAAGGGGTTTAATAAGTAGCTTGTAGGGTTAATTTTAACTTTAACGTAGAGATCAGCCTCCCACCTGACACATCCCACCCCCTGATCCCTCCCTGACCCCTCTCAAACATCTCTCTTCCCTCCCCCATCTCACAATTATCACCGCCATCTTAAGTACTGGCAGAAAGTCTTCCAGTTATAAAATAAAAGGCTTTTTTAATATATATATATATATATATATATATATTATTTTTTATATATATTCTGCAGTGTTGGATCCCCCCTTAGCCCCCAAACTCCCTGATTCCCCCCAAACAGCTCTCTAACCCTCCCCCTCTACCTATTTGCCGCCATCTTGGGTACTGGCAGCTGTCTGCCAGTACACCGTTTGCTAAAAAAAATTTTTTTTTTGTTAAGGACCGGTTTTTGTAGGATGTACCTGGTACGTCCTTGGTCATTAAGGGGTTAATTTATTCTTAGTTTAGTTTTTAAGTAATGTTAGGATTTTTATTTTAATTGTTACTTAGTATTTTTTCATTTTATGTAATTGTGGTTAATTTAGGAGTGTTAGGTTAGGGGGCTTTGTGATTAGATTAGTTTTTTGCATTGTGGGGGGATGGCGTATTAGGTTTTTTTTATTTAATTAGGTTTAATGTGTTGTGGGGGGGTGGCGGATTAGGGCTTAATAGTTTAAATAGGTACTTTGCAAAGTGGAGGAATGGCGGTTTAGAGGTTAATGAATTTTATTTTTAGTTGCGATGTGGGGGGATGGCGGATTAGGGGTTAATCACTTACTTGATAAAACAGACGTATTTTACACTCACAGACATTTACAGTGCAACAACTTTACCTAATAAAACAGACGTATTTTACACTCACAGACATTTACAGTGCAACAACTTTACCTAATAAAACAGACGTATTTTACAGTCACAGACATTTACAGAACAACAACTTTACCTGATAAAACAGACGTATTTTACAGTCACAGACATTTACAGAACAACAACTTTACCTGATAAAACAGACGTATTTTATAGTCACAGACATTTACAGAACAACAACTTTACCTGATAAAACAGACGTATTTTACAGTCAGACATTTACAGAACATCAACTTTACCTGATAAAACAGACGTATTTTACAGTCACAGACATTTACAGCACAACGACTTTACCTGATAAAACAGACGTATTTTATAGTCAGACATTTACAGAACAACAACTTTACCTGATAAAACAGACGTATTTTACAGTCACAGACATTTACAGCACAACAACTTTACCTGATAAAACAGACGTATTTTACAGTCACAGACATTTACAGTGCAACAACTTTAGCTGATAAAACAGACGTATTTTACAGTCACAGACATTTACAGCACAACGACTTTACCTGATAAAACAGACGTATTTTATAGTCACAGACATTTACAGAACAACAACTTTACCTGATAAAACAGACGTATTTTATAGTCACAGACATTTACAGAACAACAACTTTACCTGATAAAACAGACGTATTTTATAGTCACAGACATTTACAGAACAACAACTTTACCTGATAAAACAGACGTATTTTTCACTCACAGACATTTACAGCACAACGACTTTACCTGATAAAACAGACGTATTTTACAGTCACAGACATTTACAGAACAACGACTTTACCTGATAAAACAGACGTATTTTACAGTCACAGACATTTACAGAACAACGACTTTACCTGATAAAACAGACGTATTTTACACTCACAGACATTTACAGAACAACGACTTTACCTGATGAAACAGACGTATTTTACAGTCACAGACATTTACAGTGCAACAACTTTACCTGATAAAACAGACATATTTTACAGTCACAGACATTTACAGAACAACAACTTTACCTGATAAAACAGACGTATTTTACAGTCACAGACATTTACAGAACAACAACTTTACCTGATAAAACAGACGTATTTTACAGTCACAGACATTTACAGAACAACAACTTTACCTGATAAAACAGACGTATTTTATAGTCACAGACATTTACAGTGCAACAACTTTAGCTGATAAAACAGACGTATTTTACAGTCACAGACATTTACAGCACAACGACTTTACCTGATAAAACAGACGTATTTTATAGTCACAGACATTTACAGAACAACAACTTTACCTGATAAAACAGACGTATTTTACAGTCACAGACATTTACAGTGCAACAACTTTACCTGATAAAACAGACGTATTTTACAGTCACAGACATTTACACAACAACAACTTTACCTGATAAAACAGACATATTTTACAGTCACAGACATTTACAGCACAACAACTTTACCTGATAAAACAGACGTATTTTACAGTCACAGACATTTACAGAACAACAACTTTACCTGATAAAACAGACGTATTTTATAGTCACAGACATTTACAGCACAACAACTTTACCTGATAAAACAGACGTATTTTACACTCACAGACATTTACAGCACAACGACTTTACCTGATAAAACAGACATATTTTATAGTCACAGACATTTACAGCATAATAACTTTACCTGATAAAACAGACGTATTTTACACTCAGACATTTAGGGGGCTACTTATCAAGCCGTCTACTTTTCTGGCTTCGCCGGCCCAATACGTCCGCCTAAGCTCGCCTACCTTCGCCGCCGCGGACCTTGAATACGTTCGCCTAAGTTATCAAATAAAGCTGTCAAAAAGCCGCGGGGCGATGAGCAGCGGACTGTGACAGTTATCACTCATCCGATCTCGCTGCCCTTCGGCTTTTTCCCAGCTTTATTGCTAGCCTGTCACTAAGCACTCACACTAAACTACACTGTTCTACCCCCTATACCGGCGCCCCCGGAGGCCCCCGCAACTAAATAAAGTTACTAACCCCTAAACCGCCGCTCCTAGACCCCGCCGCAAGTCTTATAAATGTATTAACCCCTAAACCGCCTCTCCTAGACCCCGCCGCAAGTCTTATAAATGTATTAACCCCTAAACCGCCGCTCCTAGACCCCGCCGCAAGTCTTATAAATGTATTAACCCCTAAACCGCCGCTCCCGGACACCGCTGCCACCTACATTATACCTAGTAACCCCTATCCTGCCCCCCTATACCGTCGCCCTCTATTATAAAATTATTAACCCCTATCCTGCTGATCCCGCACCTCTCCGCAACTAAATAAATAGTTTAACCCCTAAACCGCCGCTCCATGAACCCGCCGCAACCTATAATAAATTTATTAACCCCTATCCTGCCCCCCACTACGCCGCCGCCACTGTAATAAAATGATTAACCCCTAAACCTAAGTCTAACCCTAACCATAACGCCCCCCTAACTTAAATATTAATTAAATAAATCTAAATAAATTAACTCTTATTAACTAAATGAATCCTATTTAAAACTAAATACTTACCTTTAAAATAAACCCTAATATAGCTACAATATAAATAATAATTATATTCTAGCTATCTTAGGATTTATTTTTATTTTACAGGTACCTTTCAATTTATTTTAACCATGTACAATAGCTATTAAATAGTTATTAACTATTTAATAGCTTACCTAGCTAAAATAAAGATAAATGTACCTGTAAAATAAAAACTAACCTAAGTTACAATTACACCTAACACTACACTATACTTTAATAAATTATTCCTATTTAAAAATAAATACTTACCGGTAAAATAAACCCTAAGATAGCTACAATGTAATTAATAATTATATTATAGCTATCTTAGGATTTATATTTATTTTACAGGTAACTTTGTATTTATTTTAGCTAGTTAGAATAGTTATTAAATAGTTATTAACTATTTAATAACTACCTAGCTAAAAGAAATACAAAATTACCTGTAAAATAAATCCTAACTTAAGTTACAATTAAACCTAATACTACACTATCATTAAATTAACTAAATAAACTACCTACAAAGAACTACAATGAAATACAATTACATAAACTAACTAAAGTACAAAAAATAAAAAAAGCTAAGTTACAAAAAATAAAAAATTAAGTTACAAACATGTTAAAAATATTACAACAATTTTAAGCTACTTACACCTAATCTAAGCCCCCTAATAAAATAACAAACCCCCCCAAAATAAAAAAAATCCCTACCCTATTCTAAATTACATAAATTTCAAAGCTCTTTTACCTTACCAGCCCTTAAAAGGGCCATTTGTGGGGGCATGCCCCAAAAAGTTCAGCTCTTTTGCCTGTAAAATAAAAATACAACCCCCCCCCAACATTAAAACCCACCACCCACATACCCCTAATCTAACCCAAACCCCCCTTACAAAAACCTAACACTAATCCCCTGAAGATCATCCTACCTTGAGTCGTCTTCACTCAGCCGAGCCACCGATGGAACTGAAGAGGACATCCGGAGCGGAAGAAGTTAATCCTCCAAGCGGCGCTGAAGAAATCTTCCATCCGATGAAGTCATCATCCAGGCGGCGCTGAAGAAGTCTTCGATCCGGCCGATGTCATCTTCAAAGAGGCGCTGAAGAGGTCTTCTATCCGGGCGAAGTCATCTTCCAAGCCGGGTCTTCAATCTTCCTTCCGCCGACGCGGAACCACCTTCTTCACCGACGGACTACGATGGAATCAGCCAATCAGATTGAGCTCGCATTCTATTGGCTGTTCCGATCAGCCAATAGAATGCGAGCTCAATCTGATTGGCTGATTGGATCAGCCAATCGGATTGAACTTGAATCTGATTGGCTGATTCCATCAGCCAATCAGATTTTCCTACCTTAATTCCGATTGGCTGATAGAATCCTATCAGCCAATCGGAATTGAGGGGACGCCATCTTGGATGACGTCCCTTAAAGGAGCCGTCATTCGTCGTAGTCCGTCGGTGAAGAAGGTGGTTCCGCGTCGGCGGAAGGAAGATTGAAGACCCGGCTTGGAAGATGACTTCGCCCGGATAGAAGACCTCTTCAGCGCCTCTTTGAAGATGACATCGGCCGGATCGAAGACTTCTTCAGCGCCGCCTGGATGATGACTTCATCGGATGGAAGATTTCTTCAGCGCCGCTTGGAGGATTAACTTCTTCCGCTCCGGATGTCCTCTTCAGTTCCATCAGTGGCTCGGCTGAGTGAAGACGACTCAAGGTAGGATGATCTTCAGGGGATTAGTGTTAGGTTTTTGTAAGGGGGGTTTGGGTTAGATTAGGGGTATGTGGGTGGTGGGTTTTAATGTTGGGGGGGGGGTTGTATTTTTATTTTACAGGCAAAAGAGCTGAACTTTTTGGGGCATGCCCCCACAAATGGCCCTTTTAAGGGCTGGTAAGGTAAAAGAGCTTTGAAATTTATGTAATTTAGAATAGGGTAGGGATTTTTTTTATTTTGGGGGGGTTTGTTATTTTATTAGGGGGCTTAGATTAGGTGTAAGTAGCTTAAAATTGTTGTAATATTTTTAACATGTTTGTAACTTAATTTTTTATTTTTTGTAACTTAGCTTTTTTTATTTTTTGTACTTTAGTTAGTTTATGTAATTGTATTTCATTGTAGTTCTTTGTAGGTAGTTTATTTAGTTAATTTAATGATAGTGTAGTATTAGGTTTAATTGTAACTTAAGTTAGGATTTATTTTACAGGTAATTTTGTATTTCTTTTAGCTAGGTAGTTATTAAATAGTTAATAACTATTTAATAACTATTCTAACTAGCTAAAATAAATACAAAGTTACCTGTAAAATAAATATAAATCCTAAGATAGCTATAATATAATTATTAATTACATTGTAGCTATCTTAGGGTTTATTTTACAGGTAAGTATTTATATTTAAATAGGAATAATTTATTAAAGTATAGTGTAGTGTTAGGTGTAATTGTAACTTAGGTTAGGATTTATTTCACAGGTACATTTCTCTTTATTTTAGCTAGGTAAGCTATTAAATAGTTAATAACTATTTAATAGCTATTGTACATGGTTAAAATAAATTGAAAGGTACCTGTAAAATAAAAATAAATCCTAAGATAGCTACAATATAATTATTATTTATATTGTAGCTATATTAGGGCTTATTTTACAGGTAAGTATTTAGTTTTAAATAGGATTCATTTAGTTAATAAGAGTTAATTTATTTAGATTTATTTAATTAATATTTAAGTTAGGGGGCGTTAGGGTTAGGTTTAGGGGTTAATCATTTTATTACAGTGGCGGCGGCGTAGTGGGGGGCAGGATAGGGGTTAATAAATTTATTATAGGTGGCGACGGTGTAGGGGGGGCAGATTAGGGGTTAATAAATTTATTATAGGTGGCGACGGTGTAGGGGGGGCAGGATAGGGGTTAATACATTTAATATAGGTTGCGGCGGGTTCAGGGAGCGGCGGGTTAGGGGTTAATACATTTATTATAGTTGCGGTGGGCTCCGGGAGCGGCGGTTTAGGGGTTAATATGTATAGAGTAGCTTGCGGTGGGCTCCGGGAGCGGCGGTTTAGGGGTTAATATGTATAGAGTAGCTTGCGTTGGGCTCCGTGAGCGGCGGTTTAGGGGTTAATAGGGATAGAGTAGCTTGCGGTGGGCTCCGGGAGCGGCGGTTTAGGGGGTAATAACTTTATGTAGTTGCGGCGGTGTAGGGGGGGTCAGATTAGTGGTGTTTAGACTCGGGGTACATGTTAGGGTGTTAGGTGTAGACAGCTCCCATAGGAATCAATGGGATGTCTGTCAGCAGCGAACTTGTACTTTCGCTATGGTCAGACTCCCATTGATTCCTATGGGATCCGCCGCCTCCAGGCTGGCGCTTTGAAAACCAGGTACGCTGGGCCGTAAAAGTGCCGAGCGTACCTGCTAGTTTTTTGATAGCTAGCAAAAGTAGTGAGAATGTGCCGCACTTGTGTGCGGAACATCTGGAGTGACGTAAGAATCGATCTGTGTCGGACTGAGTCCGGCGGATCGAAGCTGACGTCACAAAATTCTACTTTTGCCGGTCTCGAGCCTTTGATAACTAAGGCGAATCAGCCTCGCCACAAATACGCTGCGGAATTCCAGCGTATTTGAGGTTGACGGCTTGATAACTACCCCCCTTATAGTGCAACAACTTTACCTGATAAAACAGACGTATTTTACAGTCACAGACATTTACAGCACAACAACTTTACCTGATAAAACAGACGTATTTTACAGTCACAGACATTTACAGAACAAGACTTTACCTGATAAAACAGACGTATTTTACAGTCACAGACATTTACAGCACAACAACTTTACCTGATAAAACAGACGTATTTTATAGTCACAGACATTTACAGCACAACAACTTTACCTGATAAAACAGACGTATTTTACACTCACAGACATTTACAGTGCAACAACTTTACCTGATAAAACAGACGTATTTTACAGTCACAGACATTTACAGTGCAACAACTTTACCTGATAAAACAGACGTATTTTACAGTCACAGACATTTACAGAACAACAACTTTACCTGATAAAACAGACGTATTTTACAGTCACAGACATTTACAGAGCAACGACTTTACCTGATAAAACAGACGTATTTTACAGTCACAGACATTTACAGCACAACGACTTTACCTGATAAAACAGACGTATTTTACAGTCACAGACATTTACAGTGCAACAACTTTACCTGATAAAACAGACGTATTTTACAGTCACAGACATTTACAGAACAACGACTTTACCTGATAAAACAGACGTATTTTATAGTCACAGACATTTACAGAACAACAACTTTACCTGATAAAACAGACGTATTTTATAGTCACAGACATTTACAGAACAACAACTTTACCTGATAAAACAGACGTATTTTACAGTCACAGACATTTACAGAACAAGACTTTACCTGATAAAACAGACGTATTTTACAGTCACAGACATTTACAGAACAAGACTTTACCTGATAAAACAGACGTATTTTACAGTCACAGACATTTACAGAACAAGACTTTACCTGATAAAACAGACGTATTTTACAGTCACAGACATTTACAGAACAACGACTTTACCTGATGAAACAGACGTATTTTACAGTCACAGACATTTACAGCGCAACATGTTTTGCAAGTGGGTTTCCTAAGTGTTGTAGGTTGTAATTAATACGTTTTGGCGATGCTAGTTTTACTCGGTCACTTAACACAACTATAGATGTTAATGTCGCATGCAGCCACTTACAATCCGCTAGAAAACGGAGGCGCAGTGGTCTCACTTAATCTAGCGGCGTAATGATCCTCTGTAAACCCGGCCCATTAGGCAAATGATGGCGTTTCTTTGCTAGTTCTAGGACTACCTGTTTCTAGCACCTTTACCATGTAATTAATTGTGGGTGTGACACTTTGGGGTAGATTTACTAAAGGTCGAGTGGACATGATTCGCTGTAGCAAATAATGTCCGCTCGACCGCGCTAAATGCTGACATACACTGTCGGCATTTACCATTGCACAAGCATTTCTAGTGAAATGTTTGTGCAATGCCGCCCTCTTCTCATCGGCGGCCAATCGGCTGATCGTATCAGATCGGGATGATTTCAGTCCGCCACGTAAAATGTGGAGGAGAAGTTAAGGAGCATCGATCTTAAGACCGCTGCTTCTTAAAGGGATACTAAACCCATTTTTTTTAATTTCATGATTCAGATAGAGCAAGAGATTTTAAGCACCTTTCTAATTTACTCCTATTATAAATTTTTCTTTGTTCTCATGCTATCTTGATTTGAAAAAGCAGTACTGTAAGTTTTATAGCCAGACCATTTTTTGTTCAGCACATGGGTAGCACTTGCTGATTTGTGGCTAAATGTAGCAAACCAATCAGCAGCTCTACCAAGGTGCTGAACTAAAAAATGGGCCGGCTCCTAACCTTTTATTACTGCTTTTTCAAATCAAGATAACATGAGAACAAAGAAAAATTGATAATAGGAGTAAATTAAAAAGTTGCTTATAATTGCATGCTCTGTCTGAATCATGAAAGAAAAAATGAGGGGTTAGTATCCCTTTAACTTCCGCTTCAGGCGATGGGCGTAGAATGCAGCATCCGCTTTCTTAATAAATCTACCCCTATATGATGTGTTTTGGTGGTCTCCTAAGCTTTGGTGAAGTGTTGAGGACAGTTGGTCTTGTCATTTACCTTTGAAGGAGCTGCCACACATAAGTTCTTGCTACATTACTTTACTGTAGGAAGTTACTGAAAACTCACAGGAAATTACAGCTACTGCTATCAGTTTAAAGAGTTATTTATTTATATAAAATTTTAAAATAAACATAAATACCCCCCAGAAAAAAATGTTTCTCTATACTGGTAACATAATGCATATCATGTATTGGAGAAATCTGCCAGTGACGATAACATTGATATGTTCTTAGCCTGGCCTTTATTTATTAAATCCCGCAACCCTTCACTTGTGTATTAATTAATAAATAAATAAATCAAAAACGAAACATTGTTTACTCTGTTTCTTTTGTCCAAATAACATTACATAATAACCATAATTAAAGGGACAGTCAACACCAGAATGTTTATTGTTTAAAAAGATAGATAATCCCTTTATTACCCATTCCCCAATTTTGCATAACCAACACCTTTATATTAATATACATTTTACCTCTGTGATTACCTTGTATCTAAGCCTCTGCAGACTGCCCCCCTTATCTCAGTGCTTTTGACAGACTTGCATTTCAGGCAATCAGTGCAGACACCTAAATAACTCCACGGGATTGAGCACAATGTTATCTATATGACACACATGAACTAGTACTGCCTAACTGTGAAAAACTTTCAAAATGCTCTGAGCTAAGAGACGGTTTAGAAATCAGTTTGAGCCTAGCTAGGTTTAGCTTTTCAAAAATACCACCAAGGTTAGGGAACAAAGCAAATTTAGTTAATTGGAAAGTTGTTTAAAATTGCATGCCCTATCTGAATCATGAAAGTTTGATTTTGACTAGACTGTCCCTTTAAGCTACATAGAGAAATCGTTAGCTTCTCAGATATTGCCAGTGGTCGTACTCTGATCTCTTGTACTTTATAAACACAATTTATATGCCCTGTCACCTAGTCAAGCGGATAAACACAAAGACACACACCGTCTCTCGCTCAAACACACACATATTACTGTTGCTCTCACATTTTTTTAGTCCTAATGTTGAACAAAGTCCATCTTTTGCTACAATTACGTGACAATGTATGGAGAGGGTGGGGGTTACGTTTGTCTGCTGTAAGGATAGACTCATTTGCAACTTGTCTTTGGCCAAAGGGTTGGAAAAAACATTTCTCATCTGTCTACACATTCTCTTCCTTTGCACAGGGCACAATGTCAAAACAGATCCAAGCTCGCCGGCTGGAGGGAGTAGATGAAAATATCTGGTGAGTGTTTATGTATATAACCTCCCTGTAGGTCTGATAACAGAGATTATATACAGAGCGTAGCTGGCTCAGGAACGTATAGAATCTGTATACCAGGGCATCTCTGTGCTTATTCTTCATAATCCTGAGACCCTCAATCGTTTTGTTCTTTAACAACCTTTAAATGCTACAGTTATGTGGTCCCCATATTTATGTTGTTTTTTAAATTACTGAGTCACTAAAGGTCTCCGTCATTGCAGTGCAGCAAGTGATAAACATAAAAAAAGCAGATTTGTGCTATTTCAGATTCGATGCTCCTTTTGCAAACAAATAACAAAATCACCCATTTCCGGAATTCCCATAGTTACGACACCATGTATAGTAGAACTAAACTGTAAGTCAAAATATCTTTATGTCCACATATATTGTAACTTGCACTTTTATTTAAATATATCCGGTTTTAGAACTATCCGATTGATGGAAACACAGATCGGTTTTGTTAGTGTTTGCAGAACGAACTTCAAATTCTGAAACAATGTACAACTGGTACAAATCCCCAAATCCAGAATTTCAAAATTCAAACTTACTCTGAAATCTGCTCTCCCACTGACATGTATTGTACAATTATGTAGTTTTTGTGTGTCATGCCTGATCTTAGCTTACTATCGATTTACTACACACATAGGTAAAGTGTTACTCGGCAGCTATTGGGCAGGAAGCCCCCCCGGTGATTGGGGTTTACCGGATATGAGGCTTATGATTGGTTAACAGTTCCCTGTGACTTTTATACTAGGCACAGAAACTAGAATGCTGCACTCACAGACAATTAAAGTAAAATATATTTTTTCTTTACAACTAAAGGTGCTGTGAGTAATAGTTGCAGATTCTGAGCTATTTGGAGGAACTGATTTTTCTAATGCATTAGCATTGCATTTGTGCTTTAAAACCATGTATTTTCATAGGGCTATACAAATAAGGAGCAGTTCAAAGATGCACCCCTTGAAAAGCCAGGTAGAATCCATCTTCCTGGTCTCCTCTGCTGTTAAGCATATTGCAGCTGGATGGAAGCAGATAGCATTAAAAGGATAGGAAAGTCAAAATTAGACTTGCATGATTCAGATAGAGCAGGTCTTTTTAAAACACTTAATTTCACTTCTATTTTCAAATGTGCTTCGTTCTCTTGGTATCCCTTGTTGAAAAAGAACATGCACATATCCTACACTAGTGGGAGCCACTTGCTGATTGGTGCCTGCCCACATTTGTTTCTTGTGATTAGCTGACTAGATGTGTTCAGCTAGATGCCAGTAGTGCAATGCTGTTCCTTCAGCAAAAGATAACAAGAGAATGAAGGGCCACAAATAAATTTGTTTTACTCAAGATAGGTCCGTTGAGCACACTTTACTAGAATAATGGTGCTGTACTTCATATGTGCACTATATTTACCCTATTTGTCAGACGCATGTAACATTCAGTTTGAAAAAGTGGAGAGCGAGGTTAAAGGTACTGGAGCGTCACATTTCGGCCATAGGGATTCATATAAACAATTCTGGGGTACATTAGATTATCACTGCTGTGAGAGACAGTGACACGAATGAGGGCTGGATCCGAGAAATGAGAGAGACACAGGCCATCAGAGGACAGACAGACACAGGCCATTATAGGACAGACAGACACAGGCCATCAGAGGACAGACAGACACAGGCCATCAGAGGACAGACAGACACAGGCCATCAGAGGACAGACGGACACAGGCCATCAGAGGACAGACAGACACAGGCCATCAGAGGACAGACAGACACAGACCATCAGAGGGCAGACAGACACAGGCCATCAGAGGGCAGACAGACACAGGCCATCAGAGGACAGACAGACACAGGCCATCAGAGGACAGACAGACACAGGCCATCAGAGGACAGACAGACACAGACCATCAGAGGACAGACAGACACAGGCCATCAGAGGACAGACAGACATAGGCCATCAGAGGACAGACAGACATAGGCCATCAGAGGGCAGACAGACACAGGCCATCAGAGGACAGACAGACACAGGCCATTAGAGGACAGACAGACACAGGCCATCAGAGGACAGACAGACACAGGCCATCAGAGGACAGACAGACACAGGCCATTAGAGGACAGACAGACACAGGCCATTAGAGGACAGACAGACACAGGCCATTAGAGGACAGACAGACATTTGCCATCAGAGGACAGACAGATACAGGCCATTAGAGGACAGACAGACACAGGCCATCAGAGGACAGACAGACACAGGCCATTAGAGGATAGACAGACATTTGCCATCAGAGGACAGACAGATACAGGCCATTAGAGGACAGACAGACACAGGCCATCAGAGGACAGACAGACACAGGCCATTAGAGGACAGACAGACATTTGCCATCAGAGGACAGACAGATACAGGCCATTAGAGGACAGACAGACACAGGCCATCAGAGGACAGACAGATACAGGCCATTAGAGGACAGACAGACAAAGGCCATTAGAGGACAGACAGACATAGGCCATCAGAGGGCAGACAGACACAGGCCATCAGAGGGCAGACAGACACAGGCCATCAGAGGACAGACAGACACAGGCCATCAGAGGGCAGACAGACACAGACCATCAGAGGACAGACAGACACAGACCATCAGAGGACAGACAGACACAGACCATCAGAGGACAGACAGACACAGGCCATCAGAGGACAGACAGACACAGGCCATCAGAGGACAGACAGACACAGACCATCAGAGGACAGACAGACACAGACCATCAGAGGACAGACAGACACAGGCCATCAGAGGACAGACAGACACAGGCCATCAGAGGACAGACAGACACAGGCCATCAGAGGACAGACAGACACAGACCATCAGAGGGCAGACAGACACAGACCATCAGAGGACAGACAGACACAGACCATCAGAGGGCAGACAGACACAGGCCATTAGAGGACAGACAGACACAGACCATCAGAGGGCAGACAGACACAGACCATCAGAGGGCAGACAGACACAGGCCATCAGAGGACAGACAGACATTTGCCATCAGAGGACAGACAGACACAGGCCATCAGAGGACAGACAGACACAGGCCATCAGAGGACAGACAGACACAGGCCATCAGAGGACAGACAGACACAGGCCATCAGAGGACAGACAGACACAGACCATCAGAGGGCAGACAGACACAGGCCATCAGAGGGCAGACAGACACAGGCCATCAGAGGGCAGACAGACACAGACCATCAGAGGACAGACAGACACAGGCCATCAGAGGGCAGACAGACACAGGCCATCAGAGGACAGACAGACACAGACCATCAGAGGACAGAGAGACACAGACCATCAGAGGACAGACAGACACAGACCATCAGAGGACAGACAGACACAGACCATCAGAGGACAGACAGACACAGGCCATCAGAGGACAGACAGACATAGGCCATTAGAGGACAGACAGACACAGGCCATCAGAGGGCAGACAGACACAGACCATCAGAGGACAGACAGACACAGACCATCAGAGGACAGACAGACACAGGCCATCAGAGGACAGACAGACACAGGCCATCAGAGGGCAGACAGACACAGGCCATCAGAGGACAGACAGACACAGGCCATCAGAGGACAGACAGACACAGGCCATCAGAGGACAGACAGACACAGGCCATCAGAGGACAGACAGACACAGGCCATCAGAGGACAGACAGACACAGGCCATCAGAGGGCAGACAGACACAGGCCATCAGAGGGCAGACAGACACAGGCCATTAGAGGACAGACAGACACAGACCATCAGAGGACAGACAGACACAGGCCATCAGAGGGCAGACAGACACAGGCCATCAGAGGACAGACAGACATTTGCCATCAGAGGACAGACAGACACAGGCCATCAGAGGACAGACAGACACAGGCCATCAGAGGACAGACAGACACAGGCCATCAGAGGACAGACAGACACAGGCCATCAGAGGACAGACAGACACAGGCCATCAGAGGACAGACAGACACAGGCCATCAGAGGACAGACAGACACAGGCCATCAGAGGACAGACAGACACAGGCCATCAGAGGACAGACAGACATTTGCCATCAGAGGACAGACAGACACAGGCCATCAGAGGGCAGACAGACACAGGCCATTAGAGGACAGACAGACACAGGCCATTAGAGGACAGACAGACACAGGCCATTAGAGGACAGACAGACACAGGCCATCAGAGGACAGACAGACACAGACCATCAGAGGACAGACAGACACAGGCCATCAGAGGACAGACAGACATTTGCCATCAGAGGACAGACAGACACAGGCCATCAGAGGACAGACAGACACAGGCCATTAGAGGACAGACAGACACAGGCCATTAGAGGACAGACAGACACAGGCCATCAGAGGGCAGACAGACACAGGCCATTAGAGGACAGACAGACACAGGCCATTAGAGGACAGACAGACACAGGCCATCAGAGGACAGACAGACACAGACCATCAGAGGGCAGACAGACACAGGCCATCAGAGGGCAGACAGACACAGGCCATCAGAGGACAGACAGACACAGGCCATCAGAGGACAGACAGACACAGGCCATCAGAGGACAGACAGACACAGACCATCAGAGGACAGACAGACACAGGCCATCAGAGGACAGACAGACATAGGCCATCAGAGGACAGACAGACATAGGCCATCAGAGGGCAGACAGACACAGGCCATCAGAGGACAGACAGACACAGGCCATTAGAGGACAGACAGACACAGGCCATCAGAGGACAGACAGACACAGGCCATCAGAGGACAGACAGACACAGGCCATTAGAGGACAGACAGACACAGGCCATTAGAGGACAGACAGACATTTGCCATCAGAGGACAGACAGATACAGGCCATTAGAGGACAGACAGACACAGGCCATCAGAGGACAGACAGACACAGGCCATTAGAGGATAGACAGACATTTGCCATCAGAGGACAGACAGATACAGGCCATTAGAGGACAGACAGACACAGGCCATCAGAGGACAGACAGATACAGGCCATTAGAGGACAGACAGACACAGGCCATCAGAGGACAGACAGACACAGGCCATTAGAGGACAGACAGACATTTGCCATCAGAGGACAGACAGATACAGGCCATTAGAGGACAGACAGACAAAGGCCATTAGAGGACAGACAGACATAGGCCATCAGAGGGCAGACAGACACAGGCCATCAGAGGGCAGACAGACACAGGCCATCAGAGGACAGACAGACACAGGCCATCAGAGGGCAGACAGACACAGACCATCAGAGGACAGACAGACACAGACCATCAGAGGACAGACAGACACAGACCATCAGAGGACAGACAGACACAGGCCATCAGAGGACAGACAGACACAGGCCATCAGAGGACAGACAGACACAGACCATCAGAGGACAGACAGACACAGACCATCAGAGGACAGACAGACACAGGCCATCAGAGGACAGACAGACACAGGCCATCAGAGGACAGACAGACACAGGCCATCAGAGGACAGACAGACACAGACCATCAGAGGGCAGACAGACACAGACCATCAGAGGACAGACAGACACAGACCATCAGAGGGCAGACAGACACAGGCCATTAGAGGACAGACAGACACAGACCATCAGAGGGCAGACAGACACAGACCATCAGAGGGCAGACAGACACAGGCCATCAGAGGACAGACAGACATTTGCCATCAGAGGACAGACAGACACAGGCCATCAGAGGACAGACAGACACAGGCCATCAGAGGACAGACAGACACAGGCCATCAGAGGACAGACAGACACAGGCCATCAGAGGACAGACAGACACAGACCATCAGAGGGCAGACAGACACAGGCCATCAGAGGGCAGACAGACACAGGCCATCAGAGGGCAGACAGACACAGACCATCAGAGGACAGACAGACACAGGCCATCAGAGGGCAGACAGACACAGGCCATCAGAGGACAGACAGACACAGACCATCAGAGGACAGAGAGACACAGACCATCAGAGGACAGACAGACACAGACCATCAGAGGACAGACAGACACAGACCATCAGAGGACAGACAGACACAGGCCATCAGAGGACAGACAGACATAGGCCATTAGAGGACAGACAGACACAGGCCATCAGAGGGCAGACAGACACAGACCATCAGAGGACAGACAGACACAGACCATCAGAGGACAGACAGACACAGGCCATCAGAGGACAGACAGACACAGACCATCAGAGGACAGACAGACACAGGCCATCAGAGGACAGACAGACACAGGCCATCAGAGGACAGACAGACACAGGCCATCAGAGGACAGACAGACACAGGCCATCAGAGGACAGACAGACACAGACCATCAGAGGACAGACAGACACAGGCCATCAGAGGACAGACAGACATAGGCCATCAGAGGACAGACAGACACAGGCCATTAGAGGACAGACAGACACAGGCCATCAGAGGACAGACAGACACAGGCCATTAGAGGACAGACAGACACAGGCCATTAGAGGACAGACAGACACAGGCCATCAGAGGACAGACAGACACAGGCCATCAGAGGACAGACAGACACAGGCCATTAGAGGACAGACAGACACAGGCCATCAGAGGACAGACAGACACAGGCCATCAGAGGACAGACAGACACAGGCCATCAGAGGGCAGACAGACACAGGCCATCAGAGGGCAGACAGACACAGACCATCAGAGGGCAGACAGACACAGACCATCAGAGGACAGACAGACACAGACCATCAGAGGACAGACAGACACAGGCCATCAGAGGACAGACAGACACAGGCCATCAGAGGACAGACAGACACAGACCATCAGAGGACAGACAGACATAGGCCATCAGAGGACAGACAGACACAGGCCATCAGAGGACAGACAGACATAGGCCATCAGAGGACAGACAGACACAGACCATCAGAGGACAGACAGACACAGGCCATCAGAGGACAGACAGACACAGGCCATCAGAGGACAGACAGACACAGGCCATCAGAGGACAGACAGACACAGGCCATCAGAGGACAGACAGACACAGGCCATCAGAGGACAGACAGACACAGGCCATCAGAGGACAGACAGACACAGGCCATCAGAGGACAGACAGACATTGCCATCAGAGGACAGACAGACACAGGCCATCAGAGGGCAGACAGACACAGGCCATCAGAGGACAGACAGACACAGGCCATCAGAGGACAGACAGACACAGGCCATCAGAGGACAGACAGACACAGGCCATCAGAGGACAGACAGACACAGACCATCAGAGGACAGACAGACACAGGCCATCAGAGGACAGACAGACACAGGCCATCAGAGGACAGACAGACACAGACCATCAGAGGACAGACAGACACAGGCCATCAGAGGACAGACAGACACAGGCCATCAGAGGACAGACAGACACAGGCCATCAGAGGACAGACAGACACAGGCCATCAGAGGACAGACAGACACAGGCCATCAGAGGACAGACAGACACAGGCCATCAGAGGACAGACAGACACAGGCCATCAGAGGACAGACAGACATTTGCCATCAGAGGACAGACAGACATTTGCCATCAGAGGACAGACAGACACAGGCCATCAGAGGACAGACAGACACAGGCCATCAGAGGACAGACAGACACAGGCCATCAGAGGGCAGACAGACACAGACCATCAGAGGGCAGACAGACACAGACCATCAGAGGACAGACAGACACAGGCCATCAGAGGACAGACAGACACAGGCCATCAGAGGACAGACAGACACAGGCCATCAGAGGACAGACAGACACAGGCCATCAGAGGACAGACAGACACAGGCCATCAGAGGACAGACAGACACAGGCCATCAGAGGACAGACAGACACAGGCCATCAGAGGGCAGACAGACACAGGCCATCAGAGGGCAGACAGACACAGGCCATCAGAGGACAGACAGACACAGACCATCAGAGGACAGACAGACACAGGCCATTAGAGGACAGACAGACACAGGCCATTAGAGGACAGACAGACATAGGCCATCAGAGGGCAGACAGACACAGGCCATCAGAGGACAGACAGACACAGGCCATCAGAGGACAGACAGACACAGGCCATCAGAGGACAGACAGACACAGGCCATTAGAGGACAGACAGACACAGAGCATCAGAGGGCAGACAGACACAGGCCATCAGAGGACAGACAGACACAGGCCATCAGAGGGCAGACAGACATAGGCCATCAGAGGACAGACAGACACAGGCCATCAGAGGACAGACAGACACAGGCCATCAGAGGACAGACAGACACAGGCCATCAGAGGACAGACAGACACAGGCCATCAGAGGACAGACAGACACAGGCCATCAGAGGACAGACAGACACAGGCCATCAGAGGACAGACAGACACAGACCATCAGAGGACAGACAGACACAGGCCATCAGAGGACAGACAGACACAGGCCATCAGAGGACAGACAGACACAGGCCATCAGAGGACAGACAGACACAGGCCATCAGAGGACAGACAGACACAGGCCATCAGAGGACAGACAGACACAGGCCATCAGAGGACAGACAGACACAGGCCATCAGAGGACAGACAGACACAGGCCATCAGAGGACAGACAGACACAGGCCATCAGAGGACAGACAGACACAGGCCATCAGAGGACAGACAGACACAGGCCATCAGAGGACAGACAGACACAGGCCATCAGAGGACAGACAGACACAGACCATCAGAGGACAGACAGACACAGACCATCAGAGGACAGACAGACACAGACCATCAGAGGACAGACAGACACAGGCCATCAGAGGACAGACAGACACAGGCCATCAGAGGACAGACAGACACAGGCCATCAGAGGACAGACAGACACAGGCCATCAGAGGACAGACAGACACAGACCATCAGAGGACAGACAGACACAGGCCATCAGAGGACAGACAGACACAGGCCATCAGAGGACAGACAGACACAGGCCATCAGAGGACAGACAGACACAGGCCATCAGAGGACAGACAGACACAGGCCATCAGAGGAGCAGACAGACACAGGCCATCAGAGGACAGACAGACATAGGCCATCAGAGGACAGACAGACACAGGCCATCAGAGGACAGACAGACACAGGCCATCAGAGGACAGACAGACACAGGCCATCAGAGGGCAGACTGACACAGGCCATCAGAGGACAGACAGACACAGGCCATCAGAGGACAGACAGACACAGGACCATCAGAGGACAGACCAGACACAGACCATCAGAGGACAGACAGACACAGGCCATCAGAGGACAGACAGACACAGACCATCAGAGGACAGACAGACACAGGCCATCAGAGGACAGACAGACACAGACATCAGAGGACAGACAGACACAGGCCATCAGAGGGACAGACAGACACAGGCCATCAGAGGGCAGACAGACACAGGCCATCAGAGGACAGACAGACACAGGCCATCAGAGGACAGACAGACACAGGCCATCAGAGGGCAGACAGACATTTGCCATCAGAGGACAGACAGACACAGGCCATCAGAGGACAGACAGACACAGGCCATCAGAGGGCAGACAGACACAGGCCATCAGAGGACAGACAGACACAGGCCATCAGAGGACAGACAGACACAGGCCATCAGAGGGCAGACAGACACAGACCATCAGAGGACAGACAGACACAGACCATCAGAGGACAGACAGACATAGGCCATCAGAGGACAGACAGACACAGGCCATCAGAGGGCAGACAGACACAGGCCATCAGAGGACAGACAGACACAGGCCATCAGAGGACAGACAGGACACAGGCCATCAGAGGACAGACAGACACAGGCCATCAGAGGACAGACAGACACAGGCCATCAGAGGACAGACAGACACAGGCCATCAGAGGACAGACAGACACAGGCCATCAGAGGGCAGACAGACACAGGCCATCAGAGGACAGACAGACACAGGCCATCAGAGGACAGACAGACACAGGCCATTAGAGGACAGACAGACACAGGCCATCAGAGGACAGACAGACACAGGCCATCAGAGGACAGACAGACACAGGCCATCAGAGGACAGACAGACACAGGCCATTAGAGGACAGACAGACACAGACCATCAGAGGACAGACAGACATTTGCCATCAGAGGACAGACAGACACAGGCCATCAGAGGACAGACAGACACAGGCCATCAGCGGACAGACAGACACAGGCCATTAGAGGACAGACAGACACAGACCATCAGAGGACAGACAGACACAGACCATCAGAGGACAGACAGACATAGGCCATCAGAGGACAGACAGACACAGGCCATCAGAGGACAGACAGACACAGGCCATCAGAGGACAGACAGACACAGGCCATCAGAGGACAGACAGACACAGGCCATCAGAGGACAGACAGACACAGGCCATCAGAGGACAGACAGACACAGGCCATCAGAGGACAGACAGACACAGGCCATCAGAGGACAGACAGACACAGGCCATTAGAGGACAGACAGACATTTGCCATCAGAGGACAGACAGACACAGGCCATCAGAGGACAGACAGACACAGGCCATCAGAGGACAGACAGACATTTGCCATCAGAGGACAGACAGACACAGGCCATCAGAGGGCAGACAGACACAGGCCATCAGAGGGCAGACAGACACAGGCCATCAGAGGGCAGACAGACACAGGCCATTAGAGGACAGAAAGACATTTGCCATCAGAGGACAGACAGACACAGGCCATCAGAGGACAGACAGACACAGGCCATTAGAGGACAGACAGACATTTGCCATCAGAGGACAGACAGACACAGGCCATCAGAGGACAAACAGACACAGGCCATCAGAGGACAGACAGACATTTGCCATCAGAGGACAGACAGACACAGACCATCAGAGGACAGACAGACACAGGCCATCAGAGGACAGACAGACACAGACCATCAGAGGACAGACAGACACAGACCATCAGAGGACAGACAGACACAGGCCATCAGAGGGCAGACAGACACAGGCCATCAGAGGACAGACAGACACAGGCCATCAGAGGACAGACAGACACAGACCATCAGAGGACAGACAGACACAGGCCATCAGAGGACAGACAGACACAGGCCATCAGAGGACAGACAGACACAGGCCATCAGAGGGCAGACAGACACAGGCCATCAGAGGACAGACAGACATAGGCCATCAGAGGGCAGACAGACACAGGCCATCAGAGGGCAGACAGACACAGGCCATCAGAGGACAGACAGACACAGGCCATCAGAGGGCAGACAGACACAGACCATTAGAGGGCAGACAGACACAGACCATCAGAGGGCAGACAGACACAGGCCATCAGAGGACAGACAGACACAGGCCATCAGAGGACAGACAGACACAGACCATCAGAGGGCAGACAGACACAGGCCATCAGAGGACAGACAGACACAGGCCATCAGAGGACAGACAGACACAGACCATCAGAGGGCAGACAGACACAGGCCATCAGAGGACAGACAGACACAGGCCATCAGAGGACAGACAGACACAGACCATCAGAGGACAGACAGACATAGGCCATCAGAGGACAGACAGACACAGGCCATCAGAGGACAGACAGACATAGGCCATCAGAGGGCAGACAGACACAGGCCATCAGAGGGCAGACAGACACAGACCATCAGAGGACAGACAGACACAGACCATCAGAGGGCAGACAGACACAGACCATCAGAGGGCAGACAGACACAGGCCATCAGAGGACAGACAGACACAGGCCATCAGAGGACAGACAGACACAGGCCATCAGAGGGCAGACAGACACAGGCCATCAGAGGACAGACAGACACAGGCCATCAGAGGACAGACAGACACAGGCCATCAGAGGACAGACAGACACAGGCCATCAGAGGACAGACAGACACAGGCCATCAGAGGACAGACAGACACAGGCCATCAGAGGACAGACAGACACAGGCCATCAGAGGACAGACAGACACAGGCCATCAGAGGACAGACAGACATAGGCCATCAGAGGACAGACAGACACAGGCCATCAGAGGACAGACAGACACAGGCCATCAGAGGACAGACAGACACAGGCCATCAGAGGACAGACAGACACAGGCCATCAGAGGACAGACAGACATAGGCCATCAGAGGGCAGACAGACACAGACCATCAGAGGACAGACAGACACAGGCCATCAGAGGACAGACAGACACAGGCCATCAGAGGACAGACAGACACAGGCCATCAGAGGACAGACAGACACAGGCCATCAGAGGACAGACAGACATAGGATGGGACTGACAAAAGACTAACAGCTGGTTTGCTTTGTTTGCAGGGTTGAATTTGTTAGCCTCGCTGATGAATATAAAACGGTGAATCTCGGCCAAGGATTCCCTAATTTCTCTCCTCCAACCTACGTGAAGGAAGCTTTTTCCAAAGCTATTACTGGAGAGAACTCTGTGCTGAACCAGTACACAAGAGCCTTTGTAAGTGCTTAAGATTTACACTTATGGAAAATAGTTTAAAGAAATATTTGTTTATATATGCACAATAGATAAATATAAATATTTACATGTACACACATTTCACATATGTACAGTATATATATATCAGCAATTATACGCTGCATTACAGATATCTGCATGCAAACACATATAAAACATGCACAAACATACAAAACGTCCGCATGCACACACATACAAAACGTCCGCATGCACAAACATACAAAATGTCCGCATGCACACACATACAAAACGTCCGCATGCACAAACATACAAAACGTCCGCATGCACACACATACAAAACGTCCGCATGCACAAACATACAAAACGTCCACATGCACACACATACAAAACATCCGCATGCACACACATACAAAACGTCCGCATGCACACACATACAAAACATCCGCATGCACAAACATACAAAACGTCCGCATGCACAAACATACAAAACGTCCGCATGCACACACATACAAAACATCCGCATGCACAAACATACAAACGTCTGCATGCACACACATACAAAACATCTGCATGCATAAACATACAAAACGTCCGCATGCACAAACATTCCAAACATCCGCATGCACACACATACAAAACATCCGCATGCACACACATACAAAACGTCCGCATGCACAAACATTCAAAACGTCCTCATGCACTCACATATAAAACATCCGCATGCACAAACATACAAAACATCTGCATGCACACACATACAAAACGTCTGCATGCACAAACATACAAAATGTCTGCATGCACAAACATTCCAAACGTCTGCATGCACAAACATACAAAACGTCTGCATGCACAAACATACAAAACGTCCGCATGCACACACATACAAAACGTCCGCATGCACACACATACAAAACGTCCGCATGCACACACATACAAAACGTCCGCATGCACACACATACAAAACGTCCGCATGCACACACATACAAAACGTCTGCATGCACACACATACAAAACGTCTGCATGCACACACATACAAAACGTCCGCATGCACAAACATACAAAACATCCGCATGCACATACAAAACATCCGCAAATGTCCGCATGCACAAACATACAAAACGTCCGCATGCACAAACATACAAAACATCCGCATGCACAAACATACAAAACATCTGCATGCACAAACATACAAAATGTCCGCATGCACACACATACAAAATGCCTGCATGCACACACATACAAAACGTTCGTATTGACACACATACAAAACGTCCCACATGCACAAACATACAAAACATCCGCATGCACAAACATAAAAAACGTCCCCATGCACAAACATACAAAACGTCCCCATGCACAAACATACAAAACGTCCCCATGCACAAACATACAAAACATCCTCATGCACTCACATATAAAACATCCGCATGCACAAACATACAAAACGTCACCATGCACAAACATACAAAACATCCTCATGCACTCACATATAAAACGTCTGCATGCACACACATACAAAACATCCGCATGCACAAACATACAAAACATCCGCATGCACAAACATACAAAACATCCGCATGCACAAACATACAAAACATCCGCATGCACAAACATACAAAACATCCTCATGCACTCACATATAAAACGTCTGCATGCACACACATACAAAACATCCGCATGCACACACATACAAAACATCCGCATGCACAAACATACAAAACATCCGCATGCACAAACATACAAAACATCCGCATGCACAAACATACAAAACATCCTCATGCACTCACATATAAAACGTCTGCATGCACACACATACAAAACATCCGCATGCACAAACATACAAAACATCTGCATGCACAAACATACAAAATGCCTGCATGCACACACATACAAAACGTCCGTATTGACACACATACAAAACGTCCCACATGCACATACATACAAAACGTCCCCATGCACAAACATACAAAACATCCTCATGCACTCACATATAAAACGTCTGCATGCACACACATACAAAACATCCGCATGCACAAACATACAAAACATCTGCATGCACAAACATACAAAATGCCTGCATGCACACACATACAAAACGTCCGTATTGACACACATACAAAACGTCCCACATGCACATACATACAAAACGTCCCCATGCACAAACATACAAAACATCCTCATGCACTCACATATAAAACGTCTGCATGCACACACATACAAAACATCCGCATGCACAAACATACAAAACATCTGCATGCACAAACATACAAAATGCCTGCATGCACACACATACAAAACGTCCGTATTGACACACATACAAAACGTCCCACATGCACATACATACAAAACGTCCCCATGCACTCACATATAAAACGTCTGCATGCACACACATACAAAACATCCTCATGCACACACATACAAAATGTGTTGTTTTATAAATACACAGTGTATATCAGCAACAGATTGTCAGACACAATAAAAATATTTATGTAATTTACAGCTGCTATTTTTGTACGATTTACAATATTTTGCAGCTCATGAACAGTTCAGGGCCACAGTCTTCTTTGGTTTAGCCATTTATTGACAACTGTAAATGAGGTTATGGTCTAAGCTGAGCAATTACTGGGTGTAACATGTTGCAGGGTTGGGTAAATGTGACCATAGTTAAGCATGATCCAAAGTCAGGCCAAGTAAATAGTGAATTTGTCTTGCAAAGTTGTTTTATTTTCTGTAATTAAACACTTTATGGTTGCGTTTGGAATTTATTGTCAGTGACATTCAGGTTGTAATTATTAGTGTGTGTGTAAATGTATATGTGCATATGTGTATATAGGCTCATCTTCCTTGCACATCGCTCTTCATCTGCCGCACCTCTCTGCCAATCCCTTCACTGGCTTCCTCTTGCCTCCAGGATTAAACACAAAATTCTCACTCTGACAAACAAAGCCCTCAACTGCACTGCTCCCCTCTATATCTAAGACCTTGTCTACAGATACTCTCCCTCCCGTCCCCTTCGCTCTGCTCATGATCTCCTCCTCTCTTACCACCTCCTCACATTCCCGTCTACAAGATTTCTCCAGACTGGCTCCCATCTTATGGAACTCTCTGCTTCGCTCCACAAGAATCTCCCCTAGCTTTAAAAGCTTGAAGTGCTCCGTGAAGACTCTACTATTCAGGGATGCTTACAACCTACAGTAACCTTCCTATCTCCACTGCTCTGCTCTCCCCTAAAACCCCATAGCATGTAAGCCTATGAGCCCAGCTGTTTGTAGTCCACCTTCATAAGAGCCGACTACAACAGTGCAACTCTCTGCAGGGCCCTCTACCCATTTGATCCCTGTAATCATTTTTTATATACCACCTATGTTCATAGCGCTGCGGAACCTGTTGGCGCTCTACAAATACCTGATAATAATAATGTATGAGAGTGTGTGTGTATATATATATATATATATATATACACACAGTATATACAGGGCTTTTTGTGGGGGTACTCATATATATGTAGTAACAAGGGAGAGCACTCTCACTCAGTATATCAACTGCCAGGGTGCTAGTGTAATTAAATATAGCTGAACACAAAACTGGCACTCGCTGGTCTTTCCAAAAAATCTTTTACTGTGAAAGTAGTGACGTTTCGGGACAAAAGGGGATACTTTGTCCCCGAAACATCACTACTTTCACAGTAAAAGATTTTTTGGAAAGACCAGCGAGTGCCAGTTTTGTGTACATATATATATATATATATATATATATATATATATATATATATAAAAAAATATATAAATGTGTGTATATATATATATATATATATATATTTATATATATTGATACAAAAGGAAGTATGTGTGAACACACAAACAAGATAAACTGCGCATACTAAAACAAGTAATACAAAATAAATAAATGTTAATGAACGCGGTATTAGTGATTAAATATCAGTCTTATCTGGAAAAACAGTGTTCCAATCTTCTATAGATCTGAGGAGACACGGCAGCTTATTGGTAAATCCCCCTGTACCAACTCCGGAGTTCTAAAGTAAAACGTATCCAAATCTAAAAAAATAAGCGCACAAAGAATCTCCTCATAGTGCAGTCTGTTTTAATGACAATGAATACATAAAAAAAAATTCTCCCACAAACACCTCTTAAAGGTTGGTACTCACACAGAAACCTCAATCAATATGAGGTAAGGTATATACGTGATACACCACAAAGGGTGAAACAAGATGTCCCACTTAGCATA
>NC_069510.1:125227826-125235326 GCF_027579735.1 Bombina bombina
ACAATTAAACCTAACACTACTCTATCATTACATTAATTAAATAAATTAAATACAAATAACTACAATTAAATACAATTACATAAACTAACTAAAGTACAAAAAATAAAAAAAGCTAAGTTACAAAAAATAAAAAAAATAAGTTACAAACATTTAAAAAATATTACAAATTTTAAGCTAATTAAACCTAATCTAAGCCCCCTAATAAAATAACAAAGCCCCCCAAAATAAAAAAATTCCCTACCCTATTCTACATTAAAAAAGTTCAAAGCTCTTTTACCTTACCAGCCCTTAAAAGGGCCTTTTGTGGGGCATGCCCCAAAGAAAACTGCTCTTTTGCCTGTAAAAGAAAAATACAACCCCCCCAACATTAAAACCCACCACTCACATACCCCTAATCTAACCCAAACCCCCCTTAAAATAACCTAACACTAATCCCCTGAAGATCATCCTACCTTGAGTCGTCTTCACTCAGCCGAGCCACCGATGGAACTGAAGAGGAGATCCGGAGCGGCAGAAGTGATCCTCCAAGGGGCGCTGAAGAAGTCTTCCATCCGATGAAGTGATCCTCCAGGCGGCGCTGAAGAAGTCTTCCATCCTGGCGATGTCATCTTCCAAGCGGCGCTGAAGAAGTCTTCTATCCGGGCGATGTCATCTTCCAAGCGGGGTCTTCAATCTTCTTTCTTCACGATCAATCTTCATCCCGCCGACGCGGAACATCCTTCTTTCCCGACAGACTACTGACGAATGAAGGCTCCTTTAAGGGACGTCATCCAAGATGGCGTCCCTTCAATTCCGATTGGCTGATAGGATTCTATCAGCCAATCGGAATTAAGGTAGGAAAAATCTGATTGGCTGATTGAATCAGCCAATTAGATTGAGCTCGCATTCTATTGGCTGATCCGATCAGCCAATAGAATGCAAGCTCAATCTGATTGGCTGATTGGATCAGCCAATCGGATTGAACTTCAATCTGATTGGCTGATTCAATCAGCCAATCAGATTTTTCCTACCTTAATTCCGATTGGCTGATAGAATCCTATCAGCCAATCGGAATTGAAGGGACGCCATCTTGGATGACGTCCCTTAAAGGAGCCTTCATTCGTCGGTAGTCCGTCGGGAAAGAAGGATGTTCCGCGTCGGCGGGATGAAGATGGATCCTGAAGAAAGAAGATTGAAGACCCCGCTTGGAAGATGACATCGCCCGGATAGAAGACTTCTTCAGCGCTGTTTGGAAGATGACATCGCCCGGATGGAAGACTTCTTCAGCGCCGCCTGGAGGATCACTTCATCGGATGGAAGACTTCTTCAGCGCCCCTTGGAGGATCACTTCTGCCGCTCCGGATCTCCTCTTCAGTTCCATCGGTGGCTCGGCTGAGTGAAGACGACTCAAGGTAGGATGATCTTCAGGGGATTAGTGTTAGGTTATTTTAAGGGGGGTTTGGGTTAGATTAGGGGTATGTGGGTGGTGGGTTTTAATGTTGGGGGGGGTTGTATTTTTCTTTTACAGGCAAAAGAGCAGTTTTCTTTGCGGCATGCCCCACAAAAGGCCCTTTTAAGGGCTGGTAAGGTAAAAGAGCTTTGAACTTTTTTAATGTAGAATAGGGTAGGGAATTTTTTTATTTTGGGGGGGCTTTGTTATTTTATTAGGGGGCTTAGATTAGGTGTAATTATCTTAAAATTGTTGTAATATTTTTTAAATGTTTGTAACTTATTTTTTTTCTTTTTTGTAACTTAGCTTTTTTTATTTTTTGTACTTTAGTTAGTTTATGTAATTGTATTTAATTGTAGTTATTTGTATTTAATTTATTTAATTAATGTAATGATAGTGTAGTGTTAGGTTTAATTGTAACTTAGGTTAGGATTTATTTTACAGGTAATTTTGTATTTCTTTTAGCTAGGTAGTTATTAAATAGTTAATAACTATTTAATAACTATTCTAACTAGCTAAAATAAATACAAAGTTACCTGTAAAATAAATATAAATCATAAAATAGCTGCAATGTAATTATTAATTATATTGTAGCTATCTTAGGGTTTATTTTACAGGTAAGTATTTAGTTTTAAATAGGAATAATTTATTTAATGATAGTGTAGTGTTAGGTGTAATTGTAACTTAGGTTAGTTTTTATTTTACAGGTAAATTTCTCATTATTTTAGCTAGGTAGCTATTAAATAGTTAATAACTACAGGGAGTGCAGAATTATTAGGCAAATGAGTATTTTGACCACATCATCCTCTTTATGCATGTTGTCTTACTCCAAGCTGTATAGGCTCGAAAGCCTACTACCAATTAAGCATATTAGGTGATGTGCATCTCTGTAATGAGAAGGGGTGTGGTCTAATGACATCAACACCCTATATCAGGTGTGCATAATTATTAGGCAACTTCCTTTCCTTTGGCAAAATGGGTCAAAAGAAGGACTTGACAGGCTCAGAAAAGTCAAAATTAGTGAGATATCTTGCAGAGGGATGCAGCACTCTTAAAATTGCAAAGCTTCTGAAGCGTGATCATCGAACAATCAAGCGTTTCATTCAAAATAGTCAACAGGGTCGCAAGAAGCGTGTGGAAAAACCAAGGCGCAAAGTAACTGCCCATGAACTGAGAAAAGTCAAGCGTGCAGCTGCCAAGATGCCACTTGCCATGAGTTTGGCCATATTTCAGAGCTGCAACATCACTGGAGTGCCCAAAAGCACAAGGTGTGCAATACTCAGAGACATGGCCAAGTTAAGAAAGGCTGAAAGACGACCACCACTGAACAAGACACACAAGCTGAAACGTCAAGACTGGGCCAAGAAATATCTCAAGACTGATTTTTCTAAGGTTTTATGGACTGATGAAATGAGAGTGAGTCTTGATGGGCCAGATGGATGGGCCCGTGGCTGGATTGGTAAAGGGCAGAGAGCTCCAGTCCGACTCAGACGCCAGCAAGGTGGAGGTGGAGTACTGGTTTGGGCTGGTATCATCAAAGATGAGCTTGTGGGGCCTTTTCGGGTTGAGGATGGAGTCAAGCTAAACTCCCAGACCTACTGCCAGTTTCTGGAAGACACCTTCTTCAAGCAGTGGTACAGGAAGAAGTCTGCATCCTTCAAGAAAAACATGATTTTCATGCAGGACAATGCTCCATCACACGCATCCAAGTACTCCACAGGGTGGCTGGCAAGAAAGGGTATAAAAGAAGAAAATCTAATGACATGGCCTCCTTGTTCACCTGATCTGAACCCCATTGAGAACCTGTGGTCCATCATCAAATGTGAGATTTACAAGGAGGGAAAACAGTACACCTCTCTGAACAGTGTCTGGGAGGCTGTGGTTGCTGCTGGACGCAATGTTGATGGTGAACAGATCAAAACACTGACAGAATCCATGGATGGCAGGCTTTTGAGTTTCCTTGCAAAGAAAGGTGGCTATATTGGTCACTGATTTGTTTTTGTTTTGTTTTTGAATGTCAGAAATGTATATTTGTGAATGTTGAGATGTTATATTGGTTTCACTGGTAAAAATAAATAATTGAAATGGGTATATATTTGTTTTTTGTTAAGTTGCCTAATAATTATGCACAGTAATAGTCACCTGCACACACAGATATCCCCCTAAAATAGCTAAAACTAAAAACAAACTAAAAACTACTTCCAAAAATATTCAGCTTTGATATTAATGAGTTTTTTGGGTTCATTGAGAACATGGTTGTTGTTCAATAATAAAATTAATCCTCAAAAATACAACTTGCCTAATAATTCTGCACTCCCTGTATTTAATAGCTATTGTACCTAGTTAAAATAAATTGAAAGTTACCTATAAAATAAAAATAAATCCTAAGATATCTACAATATAATTATTATTTATATTGTAGCTATATTAGGGTTTATTTTAAAGGTAAATATTTAGTTTTAAATAGGATTAATTTATTTAATAATAGAAATATTATTTAGATTTATTTAATTAATATTTAAGTTAGGGGGGTGTTAGGGTTAGTGTTAGACTTAGGTTTAGGGGTTAATAAATTTATTACAGTGGCGGCGGTGTAGTGGGGGGCAGGATAGGGGTTAATAAATGTATTATAGGTGGCGACGGTGTAGGGGGGGCAGATTAGGGGTTAATACATTTAATATAGGTTGCGGCGGGGTCCGGGAGTGGCGGTTTAGGGGTTAAACTATTTAGTTGCGGCGAGGTGCAGGATCAGCAAGATAGGGGTTAATAACTTTATTATAGAGGGCGGCGGTATAGGAGGGGCAGGATAGGGGTTACTAGGTATAATGTAGGTTGCGGCAGTGTCCGGGAGCGGCGGTTTAGGGGTTAATACATTTATAAGAGTTGCGGCGGGGTCTAGTAGCGGCGGTTTAGGGGTTAGTAACTTTATTGAGTTGCGGGGGGCTCCGGGGGCGCCGGTATAGGGGTTAGAACAGTGTAGTTTAGTGTGGGTGCTTAGTGACAGGCTAGCAATAAAGCTGTAAAAAAGCCGAAGAGCAGCGAGATCGGGTGAGTGATAACTCTCACAGTCCGCTTCTCATCGCCCCGTACTTGGTGCGCTGCTTTTTGACAGATTTATTGATAACTTAGGCAAATTTTTTCAGGTCCGCGGCTGCGAAGGTAGACGAGCTTAGGCGGGCGTATTGGGCCGGCGAAGGCAGGAAAGTTGACACATTGATAACTACCCCCCAAAGTCTCTACATACTATTTAAATAACCACCAATATGTTCGATATGAATAAGGACAAAAGAGGACGAAAGCATAGGACTTAGGGCAAAGTTTCTTACTTAATACCAAACACTACTTAAGGATAAATTTGTAAGATGTTATATGATTAAATATACATAGATATAATATCATGAGGATTTCACCTATACAACACCTTGATTCCAATAGAATAGATATCCCTATATTAATTCCCTATATACAACTTAACATCAGAGTTTTCATTTATACCGTATGGACTCCCTGTCTTCAAGGTATAGATCCAATAGACCTCACATTTATTCAGTGCTCGTACTCTATTACCACCTGTATTTTGTTTTGGTATATGATCTATGCCCTGAAAGGAGAATAGAGTATTAATATAGTCTAATTCCTGTTTATCAAAAATATCACCCCTTCTATGTAGCTGCCAAGATAGACTGTGTATAAGGGTAGAGATACCTATATAAACTATACTACTAAGCAAGATTGCTATAATATCAGTTGGCGGATGGTGCAAGTTGATATAATTTGTGTCTAAACTGCACAGATTGCAACAGTGTAATTAGTGTGTATAAAAAAATTCTCTATATTGCAACATCACTGTGCTAGTATAAGTGTGGATATAAAATTTGGAAGTTTATCCCAGCCATGGATCAGGAAGAAATTAATAACAGACGAGCTAAACTTGATTTACTTATTAAAGGAGACACCACTCCTAAACACACACTTGCAGATTTGAGTGTATTGTTTTCTACAAAAGAAAAATTGACAGCAAAATAACTTAAGACTTGGTGGGAAATGCAATTTCTACAATTATACATTAATGAGGAGAAAATACCACGACGTCTTAGGATGAAAAAATATCTAGCAGCAGAAAAAAATGGATGCTGAATTTATGAAAGAGTGGAATCAGAACTTAACAGATTTCTCTGTGACTCTAATGAAACAGTTACTAAAAAGAAGAACTCAGGAGAGAGAAAGCATTCTCTGTGAGCTAGCTGAGATACAAACACAAATAGAAGTTCTTAAGGAAGATGAAAGATTTGAGAATTATATGAAGCAACTAAAAGATACAACTGATAGAGTTGACAATGAAGTAGTCTCTAGAAAACTGGGAAAATATCAAAGAGATTGTAAAGATTATGACTTGGACATAGTCTATAATTGGAATACTGGAATACAGCACAATAAGAAGAAAAAATATAGTAAAAAGAATAAAGGCAAAAAAACAGATTCACAAGGAGACATGTCTAAAAAAGAGGATCAGAGGAAAGTTACATTCTCAAGTGCTGAAGGAAGCTCGTATGCATATAGCCCTAGGTCATCAACACCCATGAGTGGTAGCAATGAGAGGAATGAAATCTTAGGAGCAAAACCTAAAGAAAATGATGGACATAGGTCTCTAGTAGACTTAGGGATTACAGCTAACATGTCCAGTAGTGGAGATAAGGTAAAAGATGGAGACCCAAAAAGGATAAAAAAGAAGAAGATCAAAAGGCAAAATATCCAAGCAGATTGACCAGGGCAACGAAAGAAAAGAAAGAACAGAATCATTGAGTGTGGTTAATCTGTCATCTACTACATTAACAAAAGCACAGGAGATTGCACTTTCAAATGGGATGGGCTTCTCGCCCTCAAGAGACATGGATTTATTTAATACTATAATTGATCTTAATAAGTTTGTGCGAGAAGTCACATTAAAGAGACATTTTTCTAATGAGGAGTCACAATCCATTGGTGATAGTGATAGGGTTGACACTGTTATTAGTAGTGAAGAATTTGGAAATGTAGATTCACTAAAATTTGATGAATGATGTGATACCAATAGTCTAAGAATTCTGAGTAGTGAGAGTTTAAGATATGATCCAATGAATCTATGCATTCCTAGTTCTGCCCAAAGAATAGGGCACACCAGTACCTTCTATCCTATACATGCTAGGGGTGATCTTATTGAAGTGTTTCACACAGTGGTAGAAGAAGAATTGACACAATTATATAATAATAAAGTGAAAGGGGAGAATAGAAAGAAAAAATTGGATCATTTATCTGTTTGCGAAAGAGCAGCATTAAAGGAAATTAAAGAAAACAAGAGTCTGGTAATATCCAAATCTGACAAAGGAGGTACTATTGTAGTGCAGGACAGGACAGCTTATGTACTGGAAGCAAAGAGACAGCTGTCAGATAAGAAGACATATAAATTAACTTATAACCCTACGGAGAAGTATAAAAGGGAACTTAGAATGTTACTGGATGAAGGTATAACACAGGCACAAGCGGAATGCTTGATTAATGAGAGTCCATCGATATCAGTCTTCAAACATCTGCCTAAGATTCACAAATGTGCGTCTAAACCACCGGGGAGACCCATAATATCTACTATAGGTACCATAGGAGAGAATCTAGGCAGATGGGTTGATGATTTCCTACAGCCCATTGTTAAGAGTCTTCCTGGATATCTGAGAGATACGAAACATTTGTTGAGGAAATTGGAAGATTTTCTAACAGTAGACGTAGTGTCTTTATATTCTTGCATACCGCATAAGGAAGGACTTATTGCCCTTAGTGAAATGCTTTATATTTACACTAACTTTGAGTCTGATTTTATTAAATATATTGTGGAGATTGTGAGGTTGCTTTTGACTAACAATTACTTTATATTTGAAGGTAGTTATTAGGTACAGAACCAGGGGACAGCAATGGGGGCGAAATTCGCCCGATCATATGCTAATTTATATCTTGGTTATTTTGAGGTTAATAAAATATTCACAGGTAATAATCCATTTCATAAGAATATCCAATTTTACACAAGATTTATAGATGATTTT
>NC_069510.1:125240326-125250326 GCF_027579735.1 Bombina bombina
ATTAGTGAGAACAGAAGATACATAACTATGTCAGTATTTGTATCATTTAACCCTATAAAACCATCTAGTATTAGTGAGAACAGAAGATACATAACTATGTCAGTATTTGTATCATTTAACCCTATAAAACCTCTAGTATTAGTGAGAACAGAAGATACATAACTATGTCAGTATTTGTATCATTTAACCCTATAAAACCTCTAGTATTAGTGAGAACAGAAGATACATAACTATGTCAGTATTTGTATCATTTAACCCTATAAAACCATCTAGTATTAGTGAGAACAGAAGATACATAACTATGTCAGTATTTGTATCATTTAACCCTATAAAACCATCTAGTATTGGTGAGAACAGAAGATACATAACTATGTCAGTATTTGTATCATTTAACCCTATAAAACCTCTAGTATTAGTGAGAACAGAAGATACATAACTATGTCAGTATTTGTATCATTTAACCCTATAAAACCTCTAGTATTAGTGAGAACAGAAGATACATAACTATATCAGTATTTGTATCATTTAACCCTATAAAACCATCTAGTATTAGTGAGAACAGAAGATACATAACTATGTCAGTATCTGTATCATTTAACCCTATAAAACCATCTAGTATTAGTGAGAACAGAAGATACATAACTATGTCAGTATTTGTATCATTTAACCTATAAAACCTCTAGTATTAGTGAGAACAGAATATACATAACTATGTCAGTATTAGTATCGTTTAACCCTATAAAACCATCTAGTATTAGTGAGAACAGAAGATACATAACTATGTCAGTATTTGTATCATTTAACCCTATAAAACCATCTAGTATTAGTGAGAACAGAAGATACATAACTATGTCAGTATTTGTATCATTTAACCCTATAAAACCATCTAGTATTAGTGAGAACAGAAGATACATAACTATGTCAGTATTTGTATCATTTAACCCTATAAAACCATCTAGTATTAGTGAGAACAGAAGATACATAACTATGTCAGTATTTGTATTGTTTAACCCTATAAAACCTCTAGTATTAGTGAGAACAGAAGATACATAACTATGTCAGTATTTGTATCATTTAACCCTATAAAACCTTCTAGTATTAGTGAGAACAGAAGATACATAACTATGTCAGTATTTGTATCATTTAACCCTATAAAACCATCTAGTATTGGTGAGAACAGAAGATACATAACTATGTCAGTATTTGTATCATTTAACCCTATAAAACCATCTAGTATTAGTGAGAACAGAAGATACATAACTATGTCAGTATTTGTATCATTTAACCCTATAAAACCTCTAGTATTAGTGAGAACAGAAGATACATAACTATGTCAGTATTTGTATCATTTAACCCTATAAAACCTCTAGTATTAGTGAGAACAGAAGATACATAACTATATCAGTATTTGTATCATTTAACCCTATAAAACCTCTAGTATTAGTGAGAACAGAAGATACATAACTATGTCAGTATTTGTATCATTTAACCCTATAAAACCATCTAGTATTGGTGAGAACAGAAGATACATAACTATGTCGGTATTAGTATCATTTAACCCTATAAAACCTCTAGTATTGGTGAGAACAGAAGATACATAACTATGTCAGTATTTGTATCATTTAACCCTATAAAACCATCTAGTATTAGTGAGAACAGAAGATACATAACTATGTCAGTATTTGTATCATTTAACCCTATAAAACCATCTAGTATTGGTGAGAACAGAAGATACATAACTATGTCAGTATTAGTATCATTTAACCCTATAAAACCATCTAGTATTAGTGAGAATAGAAGATACATAACTATGTCAGTATTTATATCATTTAACCCTATAAAACCTCTAGTATTAGTGAGAACAGAAGATACATAACTATGTCAGTATTTGTATCATTTAACCCTATAAAACCATCTAGTATTGGTGAGAACAGAAGATACATAACTATGTCAGTATTTATATCATTTAACCCTATAAAACCATCTAGTATTAGTGAGAACAGAAGATACATAACTATGTCAGTATTTGTATCATTTAACCCTATAAAACCATCTAGTATTAGAAAGAACAGAAGATACATAACTATGTCAGTATTTGTATCATTTAACCCTATAAAACCATCTAGTATTAGTGAGAACAGAAGATACATAACTATGTCAGTATTTGTATCATTTAACCCTATAAAACCTCTAGTATTAGTGAGAACAGAAGATACATAACTATATCAGTATTTGTATCATTTAACCCTATAAAACCTCTAGTATTAGTGAGAACAGAAGATACATAACTATGTCAGTATTTGTATCATTTAACCCTATAAAACCATCTAGTATTGGTGAGAACAGAAGATACATAACTATGTCGGTATTAGTATCATTTAACCCTATAAAACCTCTAGTATTGGTGAGAACAGAAGATACATAACTATGTCAGTATTTGTATCATTTAACCCTATAAAACCATCTAGTATTAGTGAGAACAGAAGATACATAACTATGTCAGTATTTGTATCATTTAACCCTATAAAACCATCTAGTATTAGTGAGAACAGAAGATACATAACTATGTCAGTATTTGTATCATTTAACCCTATAAAACCATCTAGTATTGGTGAGAACAGAAGATACATAACTATGTCAGTATTTATATCATTTAACCCTATAAAACCATCTAGTATTAGTGAGAACAGAAGATACATAACTATGTCAGTATTTGTATCATTTAACCCTATAAAACCATCTAGTATTAGAGAGAACAGAAGATACATAACTATGTCAGTATTTGTATCATTTAACCCTATAAAACCATCTAGTATTAGTGAGAACAGAAGATACATAACTATGTCAGTATTTGTATCATTTAACCCTATAAAACCATCTAGTATTGGTGAGAACAGAAGATACATAACTATGTCAGTATTTGTATCATTTAACCCTATAAAACCATCTAGTATTAGTGAGAACAGAAGATACATAACTATGTCAGTATTTCTCCTGTTAAGTGTAGTCAGTCCACGGTCATCATTACTTATGGGATATTAACTCCTCCCCAACAGGAAGTGCAAGAGGATCACCCAAGCAGAGCTGCTATATAGCTCCTCCCCTCTACGTCACACCCAGTCATTCTCTTGCACCCAACTAATAGATAGGATGTGTGAGAGGACTGTGGTGATTAAACTTAGTTTTTTATATCTTCAATCAAAAGTTTGTTATTTTAAACGGCACCGGAGTGTGTTGTTTTCTTCTCAGGCAGAATTTGAAGAAGAATCTACCTGAGTTTTTGTGTATGATCTTAGCGGACGTAACTAAGATCCATTTGCTGTTCTCGGCCATTCTGAGGAGTAGGGTAACTTCAGATCAGGGGACAGCGGGCAGGTTCACCTGCAAAGAGGTATGTTGCAGTATATTATTTTCTAAGGAATGGAATTGACTGAGAAAATACTGCTAATACCGATATAATGTAAGTGCAGCCTTAAATGCAGTAGTAGCAACTGGTATCAGGCTGATATGTATGTATGTTTACACTTAAAGTATTTCTGGGGAATGGCACTTCACTGGGAAAATACTGTATGCATATAACTTTTAGCCTAACTTGCAGTGTGAGCGACTAGCAGCAGGCTTTTAATGACATTTCATAAATTAGATTTTAAACGTTTGCTGGCATGTTAAATCGTTTAATTATCTGAGGTACTTGGTGAAAAATTGTTTGGGCGTTATTTTCCACATGGCTGTCGTTTGTTTTAAATTAAAACAGTTTACTGAGCTTCCCTCACTGTTGTAGTGTGAGTGGGAGGGGCCTATTTTGGCGCTTTTACTACGCATCAGAAATTCAGTCACAGTCTGCCTTTTTCTCCCTGCATGATCCAGGACGTCTCCACAATGCGTCACAATTTGCAGAGCATGAGGACGGAGAGCTTCATTCTGCGGGTGACGGATCTGATCCAAATAAACTGGATTCAGACATTTCAAATTTTAAGTTTAAGCTGGAAAACCTCTGTGTATTACTAGGGGAGGTGTTAGCGGCTCTGAATGATTGTAACACAGTTGCAATCCCAGAGAAAATGTGTAGGTTGGATAAATATTTTGCGGTACCGACGAGTACTGACGTTTTTCCTATACCTAAGAGACTTACTGAAATTGTTACTAAGGAGTGGGATAGACCCGGTGTGCCTTTCTCACCCCCTCCTATATTCAGAAAAATGTTTCCGATAGACGCCACCACACGAGACTTATGGCAAACGGTCCCTAAGGTGGAGGGAGCAGTTTCTACTTTAGCTAAGCGTACCACTATTCCGGTGGAGGATAGTTGTGCCTTTTCAGATCCAATGGATAAAAAGTTAGAGGGTTACCTTAAGAAAATGTTTGTTCAACAAGGTTTTATATTACAACCCCTTGCATGCATTGCGCCTGTCACGGCTGCGGCAGCATTTTGGTTTGAGTCTCTGGAAGAGACCCTTGACTCAGCGACATTAGATGAGATTTCACACAAGCTTAAAACCCTTAAGCTAGCTAATTCATTTATTTCTGATGCCGTAGTACATTTAACTAAACTTACGGCTAAGAATTCCGGATTCGCCATTCAGGCACGCAGAGCGCTGTGGCTAAAATCCTGGTCAGCTGATGTAACTTCTAAATCGAAATTACTTAACATACCTTTCAAGGGGCAGACTTTATTCGGGCCCGGTTTGAAAGAAATTATCGCTGATATTACGGGAGGTAAAGGCCATGCCCTGCCTCAAGACAGAGCCAAACCTAGGGCTAGACAGTCTAATTTTCGTGCCTTTCGTAACTTCAAGGCAGGAGCAGCATCAACTTCCTCTGCTCCAAAACAGGAAGGAGCTGTTGCTCGCTACAGACAAGGCTGGAAACCTAACCAGACCTGGAATAAGGGCAAGCAGGCCAGAAAACCTGCTGCTGCCCCTAAGACAGCATGAAGTGAGGGCCCCCGATCCGGAAACGGATCTAGTGGGGGGCAGACTCTCTCTCTTCGCCCAGGCTTGGGCAAGAGATGTCCAGGATCCCTGGGCGTTGGAGATCATATCTCAGGGATATCTTCTGGACTTCAAAGCTTCTCCTCCACAAGGGAGATTTCACCTTTCAAGGTTGTCAACAAACCAGATGAAGAAAGAGGCGTTTCTACGCTGTGTACAAGACCTTTTACTAATGGGAGTGATCCATCCAGTTCCGCGGTCGGAACACGGACAAGGGTTTTACTCAAATCTGTTTGTGGTTCCCAAAAAAGAGGGAACCTTCAGACCAATATTGGATTTAAAGATCCTAAACAAATTCCTAAGAGTTCCATCGTTCAAGATGGAAACTATTCGGACAATCTTACCCATGATCCAAAGAGGTCAGTACATGACCACAGTGGATTTAAAGGATGCTTACCTTCACATACCGATTCACAGAGAACATTACCGGTATCTAAGGTTTGCCTTCCTAGACAGGCATTACCAGTTTGTAGCTCTTCCCTTCGGGTTGGCTACGGCTCCAAGAATCTTTACAAAGGTTTCTGGGCTCTCTTCTGGCGGTACTAAGACCGCAAGGAATTTCGGTAGCTCCGTACCTAGACGACATTCTGATACAAGCGTCAAGCTTTCAAACTGCCAAGTCTCATACAGAGTTAGTACTGGCATTTCTAAGGTCGCATGGGTGGAAAGTGAACGAGGAGAAGAGTTCTCTCTTACCACTCACAAGAGTTCCCTTCTTGGGGACTCTTATAGATTCTGTAGAAATTAAAATTTACCTGACAGAGGACAGGTTAACAAAGCTTCTAAATGCTTGCCGTGCCCTTCATTCCATTCAACACCCGTCAGTGGCTCAATGCATGGAGGTAATCGGCTTAATGGTAGCGGCAATGGACATAGTTCCTTTTGCACGCCTGCACCTCAGACCGCTGCAATTGTGCATGCTAAGTCAGTGGAATGGGGATTACTCAGATTTGTCCCCTACGCTGAATCTGGACCAAGAGACCAGAGATTCTCTTCTATGGTGGCTTTCTCGGCCACATCTGTCCAGGGGGATGCCCTTCAGCAGGCCAGACTGGACAATTGTAACTACAGACGCCAGCCTACTAGGTTGGGGCGCTGTCTGGAATTCCCTGAAGGCTCAGGGATCATGGACTCAAGAGGAGAGTCTCCTTCCAATAAACATTCTGGAATTGAGAGCAGTTCTCAATGCCCTTCTGGCTTGGCCTCAGTTAGCAACTCTGAGGTTCATCAGGTTTCAGTCGGACAACATCACGACTGTGGCTTACATCAACCATCAGGGAGGGACAAGGAGTTCCTTAGCGATGATGGAAGTATCAAAGATAATTCGCTGGGCAGAGTCTCACTCTTGCCACCTGTCAGCGATCCACATCCCAGGAGTGGAGAACTGGGAGGCGGATTTCCTAAGTCGCCAGACTTTTCACCCGGGGGAGTGGGAACTTCATCCGGAGGTCTTTGCCCAAATACTTCGACGTTGGGGCAAACCAGATATGGATCTCATGGCGTCTCGCCAGAACGCCAAGCTTCCTCGTTACGGGTCCAGGTCCAGGGACCTGGGAGCGGTCCTGATAGATGCCTTGACAGCACCTTGGACCTTCAGGATGGCTTATGTGTTTTCACCCTTTCCGATGCTTCCTCGTTTGACTGCCAGGATCAAACAGGAGAAAGCATCGGTGATTCTAATAGCGCCTGCGTGGCCACGCAGGACCTGGTATGCAGATCTAGTGGACATGTCATCCTGTCCACCTTGGTCTCTGCCTCTGAGACAGGACCTTCTAATTCAGGGTCCTTTCAAACATCAAAATCTGATTTCTCTGAAACTGACTGCATGGAAATTGAACGCTTGATTTTATCAAAGCGTGGATTTTCGGAGCCAGTAATTGATACCTTAATAAAGGCTAGGAAACCTGTTACCAGGAAAATTTACCATAAGATATGGCGTAAATACTTACACTGGTGCGAATCCAAGAGTTACTCATGGAGTAAGGTTAGGATTCCTAGGATATTGTCTTTTCTACAAGAAGGTTTAGAAAAGGGTTTATCTGCAAGTTCTTTAAAGGGACAGATCTCAGCTCTGTCCATCCTTTTACACAAGCGTCTGTCAGAAGTTCCAGACGTTCAAGCTTTTTGTCAGGCTTTGGCTAGAATTAAGCCTGTGTTTAAGACTGTAGCTCCACCGTGGAGCTTAAACTTAGTTCTTAACGTTTTACAGGGTGTTCCGTTTGAACCCCTTCATTCCATTGATATCAGGCTATTATCTTGGAAAGTTCTGTTTTTAATGGCTATTTCCTCGGCTCGTAGAGTCTCTGAGTTATCAGCCTTACATTGTGATTCTCCTTATCTGATTTTTCATTCAGATAAGGTAGTTCTGCGTACTAAACCTGGGTTCCTACCTAAGGTAGTCACTAACAAGAATATCAATCAAGAGATTGTTGTTCCATCATTGTGTCCTAACCCTTCTTCAAAGAAGGAACGACTTCTGCACAATCTAGATGTAGTCCGTGCCCTGAAATTTTATTTACAGGCAACTAAAGATTTTCGCCAAACTTCTTCCCTGTTTGTCGTTTATTCTGGACAGAGGAGAGGTCAAAAAGCTTCTGCTACCTCTCTCTCTTTTTGGCTTCGTAGCATAATACGTTTAGCCTATGAGACTGCTGGACAGCAGCCTCCTGAAAGAATTACAGCTCATTCTACTAGAGCTGTGGCTTCCACTTGGGCCTTTAAGAATGAGGCATCTGTTGAACAGATTTGCAAAGCTGCAACTTGGTCTTCTCTTCATACTTTTTCCAAATTTTACAAATTTGACACTTTTGCTTCTTCGGAGGCTGTTTTTGGGAGAAAGGTTCTTCAGGCAGTGGTCCCTTCCGTAAAAAAGATCCTGCCTGTCCCTCCCGTCGTCCGTGTACTTTAGCTTTGGTATTGGTATCCCAGAAGTAATGATGACCCGTGGACTGACTACACTTAACAGGAGAAAACATAATTTATGCTTACCTGATAAATTCCTTTCTCCTGTAGTGTAGTCAGTCCACGGCCCGCCCTGTTTTTTATGGCAGGTCTAAATTTTTAAATTATACTCCAGTCACCACTGCACCCTATAGTTTCTCCTTTCTCGTTTGGTTCTCGGTCGAATGACTGGGTGTGACGTAGAGGGGAGGAGCTATATAGCAGCTCTGCTTGGGTGATCCTCTTGCACTTCCTGTTGGGGAGGAGTTAATATCCCAGAAGTAATGATGACCCGTGGACTGACTACACTACAGGAGAAAGGAATTTATCAGGTAAGCATAAATTATGTTTTGTATCATTTAACCCTATAAAACCATCTAGTATTAGTGAGAACAGAAGATACATAACTATGTCAGTATTTGTATCATTTAACCCTATAAAACCATCTAGTATTAGTGAGAACAGAAGATACATAACTATGTCAGTATTTGTATCGTTTAACCCTATAAAACCATCTAGTATTAGTGAGAACAGAATATACATAACTATGTCAGTATTTGTATCATTTAACCCTATAAAACCATCTAGTATTAGTGAGAACAGAAGATACATAACTATGTCAGTATTTGTATCATTTAACCCTATAAAACCATCTAGTATTAGTGAGAACAGAAAATACGTAACTATGTCAGTATTTGTATCATTTAACCCTATAAAACCATCTAGTATTAGTGAGAACAGAAGATACATAACTATGTCAGTATTTGTATCATTTAACCCTATAAAACCTCTAGTATTGGTGAGAACAGAAGATACATAACTATGTCAGTATTTGTATCATTTAACCCTATAAAACCATCTAGTATTAGTGAGAACAGAAGATACATAACTATGTCAGTGTTTGTATCATTTAACCCTATAAAACCTCTAGTATTAGTGAGAACAGAAGATACATAACTATGTCAGTATTTGTATCATTTAACCCTATAAAACCTCTAGTATTGGTGAGAACAGAAGATACATAACTATGTCAGTATTTGTATAATTTAACCCTATAAAACCATCTAGTATTAGTGAGAACAGAAGATACATAACTATGTCAGTATTTGTATCATTTAACCCTATAAAACCTCTAGTATTAGTGAGAACAGAAGATACATAACTATGTCAGTATTTGTATCATTTAACCCTATAAAACCTCTAGTATTAGTGAGAACAGAAGATACATAACTATGTCAGTAGTTGTTTCATTTAACCCTATAAAACCTCTAGTATTAGTGAGAACAGAAGATACATAACTATGTCAGTAGTTGTTTCATTTAACCCTATAAAACCTCTAGTATTAGTGAGAACAGAAGATACATAACTATGTCAGTATTTGTATCATTTAACCCTATAAAACCTCTAGTATTAATGAGAACAGAAGATACATAACTGTCAGTATTTGTATCATTTAACCCTAGAAAACCATCTAGTATTAGTGAGAACAGAAGATACATAACTATGTCAGTAGTTGTATCATTTAACCCTATAAAACCTCTAGTATTAGTGAGAACAGAAGATACATAACTATGTCAGTAGTTGTATCATTTAACCCTATAAAACCTCTAGTATTAGTGAGAACAGAAGATACATAACTATGTCAGTATTTGTATCATTTAACCCTATAAAACCTCTAGTATTAATGAGAACAGAAGATACATAACTGTCAGTATTTGTATCATTTAACCCTATAAAACCATCTAGTATTAGTGAGAACAGAAGATACATAACTATGTCAGTAGTTGTATCATTTAACCCTATAAAACCTCTAGTATTAATGAGAACAGAAGATACATAACTGTCAGTATTTGTATCATTTAACCCTATAAAACCATCTAGTATTAGTGAGAACAGAAGATACATAACTATGTCAGTATTTGTATCATTTAACCCTATAAAACCTCTAGTATTAGTGAGAACAGAAGATACATAACTATGTCAGTATTTGTATCATTTAACCCTATAAACCATCTAGTATTAGTGAGAACAGAAGATACATAACTATGTCAGTATTTGTATCATTTAAC
>NC_069510.1:125255326-125380203 GCF_027579735.1 Bombina bombina
GATAAGCGCTCTAGCAGTCCCGTCAGACCCTATGGTCTAGCGCCTTACAGTACAACCGGCCCTCAGGCTCTCTCTCTTCCTTGCAGCCAGTCTCCCGGGGATGTGGGAGCGCACCATCACTATTGGCAGTGCCGGAAAGACATTCAGTGCCACCGGATGGAAGGTGACCTATCAGTCCAATGCAGGAAATAGTTTGTTTCTTATACAGAGATATTAAATATTTTTCTGCAGGTCGGATGGGCATTTGGACCTGATCATCTTTTGAAGCATCTTAGGACTGTGCACCAGAACACTGTGTATCACTGTGCGACGGCAGCCCAGGTATGGTATCAGCTGGTAGATATCTGTGGTCAGTATTACTGCGTGTAATAGGGGTGTATATATCACATATACAAAAAGGGGAACACACTGATTACAATAGAATGGATTGAAAGAATGTGTGTATCTTGTATTTTGCTCTTTTAAAGTCTTGTAAAATAGCATTGAGAGGTTTATTTACCAACATTAGGAAGTTTGTAGTGAAATAGTCAGGAGTTCACTAACTCACAAAACCAGTTACTGGCAATGGTGGTGCTTAGCACACAGGAAGAAACTGCAAAGTGTGTCTATCACCTTATTATGTTGTTTTCACAAAACTGATGTCAGCTGCAGATGTGAGGGATTTATAGTGTGAGTAAGCTGCTCCTATTTCATAAGCAAAGGGTTAATGCAATTGCAGAATAGCAGCGATAAAGTAGCAAACTAACAGCTTCCCTTTATTGATGGCATTCTAAAGCTTAGCCTAGATAAATAATAGAATATTGCTGTTAACTCTTTCACTAAAGACATGTTATACTCCACCCCATTATGTCGCTTTAAAAAAAGTGTATGACAAAGGGCAGATCCGAGGTTTTTAGATAACATTTTATCTGAATCATGAAAGAAAAGTTTGGGTTCAGTGTCCCTTTAAATCAGTAACCTATGAAAAATAAACAACTTAATATTGAAATACAAACTAAAAGGTACTTTACAGACTCATTGGATAACACGGTACCTTAAAGGGACATGAAACCCAATTTTTTTCTTTCATGATTTAGAAAGAGCATACTATTATAAACAACTTTCTAATTTACTTTTATTATCTATTTTGCTTCAATCTCTTGATATTCTTTGCTGAAAAGCATATCTATATATGCTTAGTAGCTGCTGATTGGTAGCTGCACATAGATGCCTCCTGTGATTGGTTCACCGTGTGCATCGCTATTTCTTCATTAAAGTATATCTAAAGAATTAAGCAAATTAGATAATAGAAGTAAATTGGAATGTTGTTTAAATTTGTATTCTCTACCTTAATCATGAAAGAAAATGTTTGGGTATAGTGTCCCTTTAATTAGATATGGTCACGCTAACTGTCGTGCTGTTTTACACACTATTACAAAAAACTACGGATATGACGTGTCTTGTATGATTCAGATAGAGCAGCCATTTTAAGCAACTTTCTAATTGACTAATTTTATCCATTTTTCTTTGTTCTATTGGTATCTTTTGTTGAAAAACAGGGACTTATGCTTAGGGACTGGACCATTTCTGGAGCGCTATATTGCAGCAGTTTTGCCCATTTGTAAGATCAGAGGGCAGCACTATTTCCTGCCGTGTAGTGCTCCAGATGTCTACCTAGGTAGCTCTTCAACACAGAATTTCATTGGAATGAAGCAAATTTGATAATAAAAGTAAATTGGAAACTTTTTCTAAAATGATCTGTTGTCTGAAGCACAAAAAAACATGTTGGGGTTTCATATCCCTTTAAAGGGACACTGTACCCAAAAAATTTCTTTCGTGATTCAGATTGAGCATGAAATTTTAAGCAACTTTCTAATTTACTCCTATTATCAAATTTTCTTCATTCTCTTGGTATCTTTATTTGAAATGCAAGAATGTAAGTTTAGATGCCGGCCCATTTTTGGTGAACAACCTGGGTTGTCCTTGCTGATTGGTGGATAAATTCATCCACCAATAAAAAAGTGCTGTCCAGAGTACTGAAATAAAAAAAGCTTAGATGCCTTCTTTTTCAAATAATGATAGCAAGAGAATGAAGAAAAATTGATAATAGGAGTAAATTAGAAAGTTGCTTAAAATTGCATGCTCTTTCTGAATTACAAAAGAAAAAATTTGGGTACAGTGTCCCTTTAAGATCACACTACACAGATCCTTCTTGAAGAACACCTGATTATATGGAGGGAGATACAATGTACGGAATAGCATGGGTGTGTACACATATTGTTCCCTTGTGGAATCTGAGTAGTAATAGAACAATAATGTGGTTTGGACAAGTATTATTGTTACAATATGATCGGGTTGAGTAGTAGGAGACCTCTTTGGGGCATTTATTAAAGAACAACACAAGAACAAACTGTAACAATCAGATCTTCAACGTTTGTTCGGGAAGGCGTTTTATCTTGTAGCTATTTCTTCAGCTAGAAAGGTTCCTTCCCTATCTTGTGTCCCTCCTTTCTTGATTTGTCATCAGGATAAGGTTGTGTTATGAACAAGATATTCCTTTCTTCTAAAGGTAGTATCTACATAAATGGTTAATCATGAGATTTCTTTGTGCTCGGCTCCTAAGAATTCTAAGTATTGGCTTTTTGACAAACTGGATGTGGTTAGAGCTCTTAAGCAACAACATCTTTCAGACTTTTTTGGCTGGCTCGGGCCGACCCTTAAGCAAGAACTGGACATATTTTGAGCTATAACCGGATCATGATATTTACTAATTGACCTTTTATTTTTTTGTTTAGGTACATTTTTTTTGAGTCATGCTGATATAATTATATAACATGATATGTATTTTGTCTAATTTTCTTCAATAACGTTTCTTGGAAAATGCAAACGAACATCTCTCAGACTTTCATTTTTCTTGTTTTTTCCGTTTCTCTGGACCTTGTAAGGGTCACAAATCTATGCCAGTTTTTAATTGGCCACTAGGCATAAGTCCTAAATTTGTGAGGCATATTTGATTGTGGGGTAAACAGCCCCTGAATTCATTACTGCACATTCCACTAGAGCATTTGCCACGTCTTGGGCCTTCTGTAATATGGCCTCTATACACCAGATGTGTAAGGCGGCCACTTGCTCTCCTTTGCAAACTTTCAGTAGTTCTACCATTTTAATGTCTATGGAGCCGAATTACTAAGCTGCCGATGCAGATGTTTCCTTGCGAGCCTTGAGGTTCGCTGGAAATTTAAGTTAAGAAGCAGTGGTCTTAAGACCGCTGCTCCTTAACTGGACTGCAATCAGCCCGATCGGACACTATCGGGATGATTGACACCCCCTGCTAGCGAATCCACAGGGGGCGGCATTGCACACGCATTTCACTAGAAATGCTTGTGCAAAGTTAAATGCTGACGGCATATTCTGTCTGCATTTAGCGATGTCCGCCCGACACTTGATAAATCAGCCCCTGTGTGTCTTGAGAGGCTGCTTTTGGCAGGAAAGTACTGTGGGCTGCCGTGCCTGATCTGTAACATACTTGTATTGTCCTCCCCATATTTCATGGTGGTCTCTTCACTTCTTTGATATAGGATCTCACAAGTGATGTGTCCTGGACTTTCACCATCTTATGAAAGAAAACAATTTATGCTTTCCTTATAAATTAGTTTATTTTAATACCCTTTTTGTGCAGAGTTACAGCGGGAGCAATAAATAGCGATCCACTCGTAATCTATACATAGTGGACCAGATAACAGGTGGAGCACAAAACTGCGCTTTCGCAAGCGAGATATTTGCGCTCAACTCATAATACCAGTGCACGCAATTGTGCACTGGTATTTGAAGTAGCCCGCAATGCGAAGGCGAGCTCACATGCGCATAGCGCATTGCACGCTACCATAGGCTCCAATGGGGGCAGTGGAGGAGGTAAGTTGCACAGTGATGGGCAGCAAATGTAAATATATATGTATTTACAGGGAACACACAGTTCCCATAGACCCCAATGTAAAGGCATTTATCAGTGCCGTTTTTTCCCTAACACCTCACAGCCGCTAACTTTAACCCCTCATAACTGCTTCTTGCAGTTATTTAAAAAAAATTAATAATTTATTAATAACTATAAACCACATTTTCTCCAACATAGGTGTGTCCGGTCCACGGCGTCATCCTTACTTGTGGGATATTCTCCTCCCCAACAGGAAATGGCAAAGAGCCCAGCAAAGCTGGTCACATGATCCCTCCTAGGCTCCGCCTTCCCCAGTCATTCTCTTTGCCGTTGTACAGGCAACATCTCCACGGAGATGGCTTAGAGTTTTTTGGTGTTTAACTGTAGTTTTTATTATTCAATCAAGAGTTTGTTATTTTAAAATAGTGCTGGTATGTACTATTTACTCTGAAACAGAAAAGAGATGAAGATTTCTGTTTGTAAGAGGAAAATGATTTTAGCAACCGTTACTAAAATCGATGGCTGTTTCCACACAGGACTGTTGAGAGGAATTAACTTCAGTTGGGGGAAACAGTGAGCAGACTTTTGCTGCTTGAGGTATGACACATTTCTAACAAGACTTGGTAATGCTGGAAGCTGTCATTTTCCCTATGGGATCCGGTAAGCCATTTTTATTACATAAGAAAAAAAGGGCTTCACAAGGGCTTTTAAGACTGTAGACATTTTCTGGGCTAAAACGATTGAGATATAAGCATATTTTATACTTCATAGCTTTGAGGAATTATTTTATTCTTGGGAATTATGTAAAATAACCGGCAGGCACTGTATTGGACACCTTATTCTCTAGGGGCTTTCCCTAATCATAGGCAGAGCCTCATTTTCGCGCCTCTATTGCGCACTTGTTTTTGGGAAGCATGACATGCAGATGCATGTGTGAGGAGCTCTGATACATAGAAAAGACTTTCTGAAGGCGTCATTTGGTATCGTATTCCCCTTTGGGCTTGGTTGGGTCTCAGCAAAGCAGATACCAGGGACTGTAAAGGGGTTAAATATAAAAACGGCTCCGGTTCCGTTATTTTAAGAGTTAAAGCTTTCAAATTTGGTGTGCAATACTTTTAAGGCTTTAAGACACTGTGGTGAAATTTTGGTGAATTTTGAGCAATTCCTTCAAGCAAAGGCCAAATTCATACGGTTTCAATCAGACAACATGACGACTGTTGCGTACATCAACCATCAGGGGGGAACAAGGAGTTCCCTGGCGATGGAAGAAGTGACCAAAATCATTCAATGGGCGGAGACTCACTCCTGCCACTTGTCGGCAATCCACATCCCAGGAGTGGAAAATTGGGAAGCGGATTTTCTGAGTCGTCAGACATTTCATCCGGGGGAGTGGGAACTCCATCCGGAAATCTTTGCCCAAATTACTCAATTGTGGGGCATTCCAGACATGGATCTGATGGCCTCTCGTCAGAACTTCAAGGTTCCTTGCTACGGGTCCAGATCCAGGGATCCCAAGGCGACTCTAGTAGATGCACTAGTAGCACCTTGGACCTTCAAACTAGCTTATGTATTCCCGCCGTTTCCTCTCATCCCCAGGCTGGTAGCCAGGATCAATCAGGAGAGGGCATCAGTGATCTTGATAGCTCCTGCGTGGCCACGCAGGACTTGGTATGCAGACCTGGTGAATATGTCATCGGCTCCACCATGGAAGCTACCTTTGAGACGAGACCTTCTTGTTCAAGGTCCGTTCGAACATCCGAATCTGGTCTCACTCCAACTGACTGCTTGGAGATTGAACGCTTGATCTTATCAAAGCGAGGGTTCTCAGATTCTGTCATTGATACTCTTGTTCAGGCCAGAAAGCCTGTAACTAGAAAAATCTACCACAAAATATGGAAAAAATATATCTGTTGGTGTGAATCTAAAGGATTCCCTTGGGACAAGATAAAAATTCCTAAGATTCTATCCTTTCTTCAAGAAGGTTTGGAGAAAGGATTATCTGCAAGTTCTTTGAAGGGACAGATTTCTGCCTTGTCTGTGTTACTTCACAAAAAGCTGGCAGCTGTGCCAGATGTTCAAGCCTTTGTTCAGGCTCTGGTTAGAATCAAGCCTGTTTACAAACCTTTGACTCCTCCTTGGAGTCTCAATTTAGTTCTTTCAGTTCTTCAGAGGGTTCCGTTTGAACCCTTACATTCCGTTGATATTAAGTTATTATCTTGGAAAGTTTTGTTTTTGGTTGCAATTTCTTCTGCTAGAAGAGTTTCAGAATTATCTGCTCTGCAGTGTTCTCCCCCTTATCTGGTGTTCCATGCAGATAAGGTGGTTTTGCGTACTAAACCTGGTTTTCTTCCGAAAGTTGTTTCTAACAAAAACATTAACCAGGAGATAGTCGTGCCTTCTTTGTGTCCGAATCCAGTTTCAAAGAAGGAACGTTTGTTGCACAATTTGGATGTAGTTCGTGCTCTAAAATTCTATTTAGATGCTACAAAGGATTTTAGACAAACATCTTCCTTGTTTGTTGTTTATTCTGGTAAAAGGAGAGGTCAAAAAGCAACTTCTACCTCTCTCTCTTTTTGGCTTAAAAGCATCATCAGATTGGCTTACGAGACTGCCGGACGGCAGCCTCCTGAAAGAATCACAGCTCATTCCACTAGGGCTGTGGCTTCCACATGGGCCTTCAAGAACGAGGCTTCTGTTGATCAGATATGTAAGGCAGCGACTTGGTCTTCACTGCACACTTTTACTACATTTTACAAATTTGATACTTTTGCTTCTTCTGAGGCTATTTTTGGGAGAAAGGTTTTGCAAGCCGTGGTGCCTTCCATCTAGGTGACCTGATTTGCTCCCTCCCTTCATCCGTGTCCTAAAGCTTTGGTATTGGTTCCCACAAGTAAGGATGACGCCGTGGACCGGACACACCTATGTTGGAGAAAACAGAATTTATGTTTACCTGATAAATTACTTTCTCCAACGGTGTGTCCGGTCCACGGCCCGCCCTGGTTTTTTTAATCAGGTCTGATAATTTATTTTCTTTAACTACAGTCACCACGGTATCATATGATTTCTCCTATGCAAATATTCCTCCTTTACGTCGGTCGAATGACTGGGGAAGGCGGAGCCTAGGAGGGATCATGTGACCAGCTTTGCTGGGCTCTTTGCCATTTCCTGTTGGGGAGGAGAATATCCCACAAGTAAGGATGACGCCGTGGACCGGACACACCGTTGGAGAAAGTAATTTATCAGGTAAACATAAATTCTGTTATTTTGGGGTCAATTAGGAAAATTAACCAGAGATCACAGTAGCAATAACTAGCCACTTGTAATGGCTGGTTTTTTATTGCTCGCCTGTAACCTGGATAATGTTCCCAGTTATGGGCGCGCAATAAATTAGCGTTCCACTTTTAATCTAGATCTGTGTGTGGTGATATTAATAGGTGACGTGTGCAATTTACCTGTGATCTGTGTGTGTGTCTAAGGGATTTGTACAGGGGCATTGTGGGTATAGAAGGCATATATGTTTGTTAGATTACTGATTTGTATTTGTTATATACTGGTTATTCCTAACCATAAGATTGTGTAAAAGTGCTTATTTTTTAACTTTAATATATTGAGCAGGTAGCATTTGTATCCGGTGACTTCCTAACGTCATTTAAGGGCGGGGAAACGTCTGTGTGTTTGTGCACAAGCAAAACAAAATTTACATATGAAATTATTTCTCTTGCAAGGTGTATCCAGTCCACGGATTCATCCTTTACTTGTGGGATATTCTCATTCCCTACAGGAAGTGGTAAAGAGAGCACACAGCAGAGCTGTCCATATAGCTCCCCCTCTAGCTCCACCCCCCAGTCATTCTCTTTGCCGGCTCTAAGCACTAGGGTCTCTCTACGGGAGAGTAAAGAGAATGTGGTGTTAGAATTGTAGTTTTATATCTTCAATCAAAAGTTTGTTATTTTTAAATGGTACCGGTTTGTACTATTTACTCTCTAGCAGAAAAGTGATGAAGATTTCTGCTGAGAGGAAAATGATTTTAGCATGTTGTAACTAAAATCCACTGCTGTTCCCACACAGGACTGAGGAGTACCAGAAAACTTCAGTTGGGGGGAACAGTCTGCAGGCTTGACTGCAATGAGGTATGTTCAGTCATTTATTTCTAGACAAGACTGAGATAATGCTAGAAGACTGACAAGATCCCCATGTGGGGAGGGTAAGCTATGTTCTGAGACTTTGTAAAGAATTGAATTCTTACATAACAGGGCTAATTAGGCTGGTTGACACTAATTCAGGGCAATCGATTATTTGTTTAAGAAATACTCGTTGGAGACACTTTTTTAAGCACTTTGGAGTGTTTTCTGGGGTTATTATCCACATGGCAAAAATTTAGTCACTTAGAAGTGATTTTTGCAGGCCTCACAACTCCGGAGTGGAGTGGGAGGGGCCTAATTTCGTGCCTCAGATGCGCAGTTAGAATTGAAAGACCGTTCATGCTGCTTCACATGGAGGGTCCAGCTGCTGATTGAGGACCTAAAAGAAGCTTTTTTCCCCCCAAAACTGATCCCTAAGGGCAGGTAGGGCCACAGCAGTAAGCTGTGGCAAGGTGCTGTAGATATTTAACCGGTTGCTGGCTTTAGGCTGCTCCGGTTTGGGCATTAAGGGGTTAATCATTCTGCAAATTGTGGTGCAATCATATTAAAGCCTTAGGTACATACTGTGAAAATTTCAAAAGGATTGCTGCATTTTTCACTGTTTTGTAAAATTGTGTGCTCTTTTTATTTCTTAAAGGCACAGTAACGTTTTTTCAAATTGTGTTTTTTATTTGATTTAAGTGTTTTCCAAGCCTGCTTGTGTATACTACTAGTCTGTTAAACATGTCTGACACTAAGGAAAATCCTTGTTCAATGTGTTTAGAAGCCATGGTGGAACCCCCTCTCAGAATGTGTCCCAATTGCACTAATATGTCTATACACTTTAAAGCTCATATTGTTGCGCTTAAAAGTGTGGCCCTAGATGATTCTCAGACTGAAGGTAACGAGGATAGTCCGTCTACCTCTCCCTATGTGTCACAACCAGTTACGCCCGCGCAAGCGATGCCTAGTACCTCTAGTGCGTCTGCCCCTATTACATTGCAACAGCTAGCGACAGTCATGGATAATTCCCTTGCGGCCTTTCTATCCAAACTGCCAGTTTTTCCTGCAAAGCGCGATAGCTCTGTTTTAAGAACAGATTATGAGCAGTCTGAAGCTTTGGTAGCCTTATCTGATGTGCCCTCACAACGCTCCGAAGTGGGGGTGAGGGATTTGATGTCTGAGGGAGAAATTTCCGATTCAGGAAAGGTTTCTCATCAGGCAGAGTCAGATTCATTAGCGTTTAAATTTAAATTGGAACACCTCCGCGTATTAGTCAGGGAGGTATTAGCTACTCTGGATGATTGTGACCCTATGGTGGTCCCAGAGAAGTTGTGTAAAATGGACAAGTACCTAGAGGTCCCTGTATACACTGATGCATTTCCAAACCCCTAAGAGGGTTGCGGATATTGTTACTAGGGAGTGGGATAGACCAGGTGTCCCTTTTGTCCCCCCCCCTATTTTTAAGAAAATGTTCCCCATAAATGACCCCAGGCGGGACTCGTGGCAGACGGTCCCTAAGGTAGAGGGGGCTGTTTCTTTACTTGCTAAACGCACAACCATACCAATTGAAGACAGTTGTGCTTTTAAAGATCCTATGGATAAAAAGTTAGAAGGTTTACTTAAGAAAATTTTTGTTCAACAAGGTTTTCTTCTCCAACCTATTGCCCGCATTATTCCTGTAACTACTGCAGCGGCTTTCTGGTTTGAGGCGCTGGAGGAGTCGCTCCAGACGGAGACCTCATATGACGAAATTATGGATAGAATTAAGGCTCTAAAGCTAGCTAATTCTTTTATCACAGATGCCGCTTTGCAATTAGCTAAGTTAGCGGCAAAAAATTCAGGTTTCGCCATTATGGCGCGCAGAGCACTTTGGCTCAAGTCTTGGTCGGCTGATGTGTCGTCAAAATCCAAATTGTTAAATATCCCTTTCAAAGGAAAGACCCTTTTTGGGCCAGAATTGAAAGAGATTATTTCAGAAATCACCGGGGGAAAGGGCCATGCTCTCCCTCAGGACAAGCCTTTTAAGGCTAAAAACAAAGCTAATTTCTCTTGTTAAGTGTATCCAGTCCACGGATCATCCATTACTTGTGGGATATTCTCCTTCCCAACAGGAAGTTGCAAGAGGATCACCCACAGCAGAGCTGCTATATAGCTCCTCCCCTCACTGTCATACCCAGTCATTCTCTTGCAACTCTCAACAAAGATGGACGTAGTAAGAGGAGAGTGGTGTATTATAGTTAGTTTTTTAACTTCAATCAAAAGTTTGTTATTTTTAAATGGTACCGGAGTGTACTGTTTCATCTCAGGCAGCATTAGAAGAAGAATCTGCCTGTGATTTCTATGATCTTAGCAGAAGTAACTAAGATCCATTGCTGTTCTCACATATTCTGAGGAGTGAGGTAACTTCAGAGAGGGAATGGCGTGCAGGTTTTCCTGCAATAAGGTATGTTAATATTTTTCTAGGGATGGAATTTGCTAGAAAATGCTGCTGATACCGGATTAATGTAAGTAAAGCCTTAAATGCAGTGATAGCGACTGGTATCAGGCTTATTAATAGAGATACATACTCTTATAAAAGTGTAATATAAAACGTTTGCTGGCATGTTTAATCGTTTTTATATATGTTTGGTGACAAAACTTATTGGGGCCTAGTTTTTTTCCACATGGCTGGTTTGATTTTTGCCTAGAAACAGTTCCTGAGGCTTTCCACTGTTGCAATATGAGTGGGAAGGGCCTATTTTAGTGCTTTTCTGTGCAGCTAAAAATACTGACAGAGACATTCAGCTTCCCTCTGCATGATACAGGACATCTCTGAAGGGCTCAAAAGGCTTCAAAGTCGTGTTTGAGGAGGGTAACAATCACAGTAGACTGTGGCAGTTGTTGTGCCTGTGTTTAAAAAATGTTTTTGTCATTTATTATTCTGTTTTTGTTATTAAGGGGTTAATCATCCATTTGCAAGTGGGTGCAATGCTCTGCTTACTTGTTACATACAATGTAAAAATTTTGTAAGTGTAACTGCCTTTTTTCACTGTTATTTCAAATTTTGTCAAAATTTGTTTCTCTTAAAGGCACAGTAACGTTTTTTATATTGCTTGTTAACTTGCTTTAAAGTGTTTTCCAAGCTTGCTAGTCTCATTGCTAGTCTGTACAAACATGTCTGAAACAGAGGATACTTGTTCATTATGTTTAAAAGCCATGGTGGAGCCCCATAGGAGAATGTGTACTAAATGTATTGATTTCACCTTAAACAGTAAAGATCAGTCTTTATCTATAAAAGAATTGTCACCAGAGGGGTCTGTCGAGGGGGAAGTTATGCCGACTAACTCTCCCCACGTGTCGGACCCTTCGCCTCCCGCTCAAGGGACGCACGCTAATATGGCGCCAAGTACATCAGGGACGCCCATAGCGATTACTTTGCAGGACATGGCTGCAATCATGAATAATACCCTGTCAGAGGTATTATCCAGATTGCCTGAATTGAGAGGCAAGCTCGATAGCTCTGGGGATAGACGAGATACAGAGCGCGTAGATGCTGTAAGAGCCATGTCTGATACTGCGTCACAATATGCAGAACCTGAGGACGGAGAGCTTCAGTCTGTGGGTGACGTCTCTGCATCGGGGAGACCTGATTCAGAGATTTCTAATTTTAAATTTAAGCTTGAGAACCTCTTTGTATTGCTTGGGGAGGTATTAGCTGCTCTGAATGACTGTGACACAATTGCAGTGCCAGAGAAATTGTGTAGGCTGGATAAATACTATGCAGTGCCGGTGAGTACTGATGTTTTTCCAATACCTAAAAGGCTTACAGAAATTATTAGTAAGGAGTGGGATAGGCCCGGTGTGCCCTTTTCCCCACCTCCTATATTTAGAAAAATGTTTCCAATAGATGCCACTACACAGGACTTATGGCAGACTGTCCCTAAGGTGGAGGGAGCAGTTTCTACTTTAGCAAAGCGTACCACTATCCCGGTTGAGGACAGTTGTGCTTTTTCAGATCCAATGGATAAAAAAATTAGAGGGTTACCTTAAGAAAATGTTTATTCAACAAGGTTTTATTTTACAGCCCCTTGCATGCATTGCGCCTGTCACTGCTGCGGCGGCATTCTGGTTTGAGGCCCTGGAAGAGGCCATCCATACAGCTCCATTGACTGAAATTGTTGACAAGCTTAGAACTCTTAAGCTAGCTAACTCATTTGTTTCTGATGCCATTGTTCATTTGACTAAACTAACGGCTAAGAATTCCAGATTCGCCATCCAGGCGCGTCGGGCGCTATGGCTCAAATCCTGGTCAGCTGATGTGACTTCAAAGTCTAAATTACTCAACATTCCTTTCAAGGGGCAGACCTTATTCGGGCCTGGTTTGAAAGAAATTATTGCTGACATTACTGGAGGTAAAGGTCATACCCTTCCTCAGGACAGGGCCAAATCAAAGGCCAAACAGTCTAATTTTCGTGCCTTTCGAAATTTCAAGGCAGGTGCAGCATCAACTTCCTCTGCTTCAAAACAAGAGGGAACTTTTGCTCAATCCAAGCAGGCCTGGAAACCTAACCAGTCCTGGAACAAGGGCAAGCAGGCCAGAAAGCCTGCTGCTGCCTCTAAGACAGCATAAACGAGCGCCCCCCTATCCGACAACGGATCTAGTAGGGGGCAGACTCTCTCTCTTCGCCCAGGCGTGGGCAAGAGATGTTCAGGATTCCTGGGCGTTGGAGATCATATCTCAGGGATATCTTCTGGACTTCAAAGCTTCTCCTCCACAAGGGAGATTTCACCTTTCAAGATTATCTGCAAACCAGATAAAGAAAGAGGCATTCCTAAGCTGCGTACAAGATCTCCTTGTAATGGGAGTGATCAATCCAGTTCCGCGGACGGAACAAGGACAGGGGTTTTATTCAAATCTGGTTGTGGTTCCCAAAAAAGAGGGAACCTTCAAATCAATTTTGGATTTAAAGATCCTAAACAAATTCCTCAGAGTTCCGTCATTCAAGATGGAAACTATTCGAACCATTTTACCCATGATCCAAGAGGGTCAATACATGACCACAGTGGACTTAAAGGATGCCTACCTTCACATTCCGATTCACAAGAATCGTCATCAGTTCCTGAGGTTTGCCTTTCTAGACAGGCATTACCAATTTGTAGCTCTTCCATTCGGGTTGGCTACAGCCCCAAGAATTTTTACAAAGGTTCTGGGCTCACTTCTGGCGGTCCTAAGACCGTGAGGCATAGCGGTGGCTCCTTACCTGGACGATATCCTGATACAGACGTCAAGCTTTCAAATTGCCAAATCTCATACAGAGATAGTTCTGGCATTCCTGAGGTCGCATGGGTGGAAAGTGAACGAAGAAAAGAGTTCTCTATCTCCTCTCACGAGGGTTTCCTTCCTAGGGACTCTAATAGATTCTGTAGAAATAAAAATTTACCTGACGGAGTCCAGGTTATCAAAACTTCTAAATGCTTGCCGTGTTCTTCACTCCATTCCGCGCCCCACGGTGGCTCAGTGCATGGAAGTAATCGGCTTAATGGTAGCGGCGATGGACATAGTGCCATTCGCGCGCCTGCATCTCAGACCGCTGCAATTATGCATGCTCAGTCAGTGGAATGGGGATTACACAGATTTGTCCCCTCTACTAAATCTGGATCAGGAAACCAGAGATTCTCTTCTCTGGTGGTTATCTCGGGCCCATCTGTCCAAGGGTATGACCTTTCGCAGACCAGATTGGACAATTGTAACAACAGATGCCAGCCTTCTAGGTTGGGGTGCAGTCTGGAACTCCCTGAAGGCTCAGGGTTCATGGACTCAGGAGGAGAAACTCCTCCCAATAAATATTCTGGAGTTAAGAGCAATATTCAATGCTCTTCTGGCTTGGCCTCAGCTAGCAACACTGAGGTTCATCAGATTTCAGTCGGACAACATCACGACTGTGGCTTACATCAACCATCAAGGGGGAACCAGGAGTTCCCTAGCGATGTCAGAAGTCTCCAAGATAATTTGCTGGGCAGAGACTCACTCTTGCCACCTGTCAGCGATCCATATCCCAGGTGTAGAGAACTGGGAGGCGGATTTTCTAAGTCGTCAGACTTTTCATCCGGGGGAATGGGAACTCCATCCGGAGGTGTTTGCTCAATTGGTTCTCCGTTGGGGCAAACCAGAATTGGATCTCATGGCGTCTCGCCAGAACGCCAAGGTTCCTTGTTACAGATCCAGGTCCAGGGACCCAGAAGCGGCACTGATAGATGCTCTAGCAGCGCCTTGGTTCTTCAACCTGGCTTATGTGTTTCCACCGTTTCCTCTGCTCTCTCGTCTGATTGCCAAAATCAAACAGGAAAGAGCATCGGTGATATTGATAGCGCCTGCGTGGCCACGCAGGACCTGGTATGCAGACCTAGTGGACATGTCATCCTTTCCACCATGGACTCTGCCTCTGAGACAAGACCTTCTAATACAAGGTCCTTTCAATCATCCGAATCTACTTTCTCTGAGACTGACTGCATGGAGATTGAGCGCTTGATCCTATCAAAGCGTGGCTTCTCCGAGTCAGTAATTGATACCTTAATACAGGCATGAAAGCCTGTCACCAGGAAAATTTACCACAAGATATGGCGTAAATATCTTCATTGGTGTGAATCCAAGAATTACTCATGGAGTAGGGTTAGGATTCCTAGGATATTGTCCTTCCTCCAAGAGGGTTTGGACAAAGGATTATCAGCTAGTTCTTTAAAGGGACAGATTTCTGCTCTGTCTATTCTTTTACACAAGCGTCTGGCAGAAGTTCCAGACGGTATATAAGGTAAAAAGGAGGTCTATAAATAGCACAAAATATGGCTGCCCTGAAAAAAGAGGTTAGTTCCAAAAATACCTCCAAACAATAACTATAAAAACACAAATACAGGGAGCGCTAATGAAAGCTGCTAATATGTGAGAATAGAGGATAGGATAGGGCTAGTGATTATAAACATATGCCGATAGCAAAAATAGCTCACAAAATCAGTAAATTAAATAAAATATATATTTAATAAACCCTAGTACAAGGTAAAATGGCCTAAAACATATAATAACAGGTATAAAAATGAAATAAAAATAAAAAACCACCGGTGGTATGAAGGATTAGGAATTGAAAATAAAGTCCGTTTTGAGCTCAAATAATAAGTCCAAAGAAACAAAGTTCATTAGTAGAAAATGCAGATAAAAAACAATAAAGTTCGGTTAAAAGCAGGGTTCGCAGCAAAGTCAGTCTGTTTGGCTGAATCAATGTAACATTCAAGTAAAGCTTTGTAGGTGGCTAAAAGGACAATCTGCATTCAAGTAGAAAAGTCTGTGTCATAGATAATTTGTTTGACTCACCCAAAATACAAAGCTATTTTCTGTTATGCTTCTCCGTGTGCAAGTGTAATAAGTGAGATGTACACACGTTTAGACCCTTGGTGGACAGGAGATTACCTTTCAGAGTATACGCTGGAGCGATACCGCTCATCTGAAAGGTAATCTCCTGTCCACCAAGGGTCTAAACGTGTGTACATCTCACTTATTACACTTGCACACGGAGAAGCATAACAGAAAATAGCTTCGTATTCTGGGTGAGTCAAACGAATTATCTATGACACAGACTTTTCTACTTGAATGCAGATTGTCCTTTTAGCCACCTACAAAGCTTTACTTGAATGTTACATTGATTCAGCCAAACAGACTGACTTTGCTGCGAACCCTGCTTTTAACCGAACTTTATTGTTTTTTATCTGCATTTTCTACTAATGAACTTTGTTTCTTTGGACTTATTATTTGAGCTCAAAACGGACTTTATTTTCAATTCCTAATCCTTCATACCACCGGTGGTTTTTTATTTTTATTTAATTTTTATACCTGTTATTATATGTTTTAGGCCATTTTACTTTGTACTAGGGTTTATTAAATATATATTTTATTTAATTTACTGATTTTGTGAGCTATTTTTGCTATCAGCATATGTTTATAATCACTAGCCCTATCCTATCCTCTATTCTCACATATTAGCAGCTTTCATTAGCGCTCCCTGTATTTGTGTTTTTATAGAAGTTCCAGACGTTCAGGCATTTTGTCAGGCTTTAGTTAGAATTAAGCCTGTGTTTAAACCTGTTGCTCCTCCATGGAGCTTAAACTTGGTTCTTAAAGTTCTTCAAGGGGTTCCGTTTGAACCCCTTCATTCTATTGATATCAAACTTCTTTCATGGAAAGTTCTTTTTCTGATGGCTATTTCCTCGGCTCGAAGAGTCTCGGAGTTATCTGCCTTACATTGTGATTCTCCTTATCTGATCTTTCATTCAGATAAAGTTGTTCTGCGTACAAAACCTGGGTTTTTACCTAAGGTGGTTTCTAACAAGAATATCAATCAAGAGATTGTTGTTCCATCATTATGTCCTAATCCTTCTTCAAAGAAGGAACGTCTTTTGCATAATCTAGACGTAGTCCTTGAAGTTTTACTTACAGGCTACTAAAGATTTTCGCCAAACATCTAACCTGTTTGTTGTTTACTCTGGACAGAGGAGAGGTCAGAAGGCCTCGGCAACCTCTCTTTCTTTTTGGCTTCAGAGTATAATCCGTTTAGCCTATGAGACTGCTGGACAGCAGCCTCCTGAAAGGATTACAGCTCATTCTACTAGAGCTGTGGCTTCCCTTCATATTTTTTCCAAATTTTTCAAATTTAATACTTTTGCTTCTTCGGAGGCTGTTTTTGGGAGAAAGGTTCTACAGGCAGTGGTTCCTTCCGTTTAAGTTCCTGCCTTGTCCCTCCCATCATCCGTGTACTTTAGCTTTGGTATTGGTATCCCACAAGTAATGGATGATCCGTGGACTGGATACACTTAACAAGAGAAAACATAATTTATGCTTACCTGATAAATTTATTTCTCTTGTAGTGTATCCAGTCCACGGCCCGCCCTGTCCTTTTCAGGCAGGTCTAAATTTTAATTAAACTACAGTCACCACTGCACCCTATGGTTTCTCCTTTCTCGGCTTGTTTCGGTCGAATGACTGGATATGGCAGTGAGGGGAGGAGCTATATAGCAGCTCTGCTGTGGGTGATCCTCTTGCAACTTCCTGTTGGGAAGGAGAATATCCCACAAGTAATGGATGATCCGTGGACTGGATACACTACAAGAGAAATAAATTTATCAGGTAAGCATAAATTATGTTTTTCGTTCCTTTCGTAATTTCAGGAGCGGTCCCGCTTCAGCCTCTACAGCTGCAAAGCAAGAGGGTAACACTTCACAGCCCAAGGCAACCTGGAAGCCTTACCAGGGCTGGAACAAGGGTAAACAGGCCAAAAAGCCTGCAGCTGCTACCAAGACAGCATGAAGGGGTAGCCCCCGATCCGGGACCGGATCTAGTAGGGGGCAGACTTTCTCTCTTCGCTCAGGCCTGGGCAAGAGATGTTCACGATCCCTGGGCTTTAGAAATTGTTACCCAGGGATATCTTCTAGAATTCAAGGACTCCCCTCCAAGGGGAAGGTTCCACATTTCTCGTCTGTCTACAGACCAGACAAAGAAAGAGGCGTTCTTACGCTGTGTAGAAGATCTACATATGATGGGAGTGATATACCCAGTTCCAATTGCAGAACAAGGACTGGGTTTTTACTCAAACCTGTTTGTGGTTCCCAAAAAAGAAGGAACTTTCTTCTGTTATGTGTGATCAGTCCACGGGTCATCATTACTTCTGGGATATAACTCCTCCCCAACAGGAAATGCAAGAGGATTCACCCAGCAGAGCTGCATATAGCTCCTCCCCTCTACGTCACTCCCAGTCATTCTCTTGCACCCAACGACTAGATAGGATGTGTGAGAGGACTATGGTGATTATACTTAGTTTTTATAACTTCAATCAAAAGTTTGTTATTTTACAATAGCACCGGAGCGTGTTATTGCCTCTCTGGCAGAGTTTGAAGAAGAATCTACCAGAGTTTTTACTATGATTTTAACCGGAGTAGTTAAGATCATATTGCTGTTTCTCGGCCATCTGAGGGAGGTAAAAGCTTCAGATCAGGGGACAGCGGGCAGATGAATCTGCATTGAGGTATGTAGCAGTTTTTATTTTCTGAATGGAATTGATGAGAAAATCCTGCCATACCGTTATAATGACATGTATGTATACTCTACACTTCAGTATTCTGGGGATGGTATTTCACTGGAATTACTCTGTTAAAAGTACATTAAACCTTTTAATAGGTATTTATTATGTTAAACGTTTTTGCTGGAATGTAGAATCGTTTGCATTTTCTGAGGTACTGAGTGAATAAATGTTTGGGCATTATTTTTCCACTTGGCAGTTGCTTGTTTTAATTGTGACAGTTTCGTTTCTCTCTCACTGCTGTGTGTGAGGGGGAGGGGCCGTTTTTGGCGCTCTTTGCTACGCATCAAAAATTTCCAGTCAGTTACTCTTGTATTTCCTGCATGATCCGGTTCATCTCTAACAGAACTCAGGGGTCTTCAAACTTCTTTGGAGGGAGGTAGATTCTCTCAGCAGAGCTGTGAGACTTATATATTGACTGTGATTAAAAACGTTGCTCTGTAATTTTTATGCTTCAAATTTAATTATTGTTACTTTACTAATGGGAACAAACCTTTGCTAAAAGTTGTGTTGTTTTTAAGGATTGATGCTATAACTGTTTTTTCAGTTCATTATTTCAACTGTCATTTAATCGTTTAGTGCTTCTTTGAGGCACAGTACGTTTTTGTTAAATAAGATTGTAACCAAGTTGCAAGTTTATTGCTAGTGTGTTAAACATGTCTGATTCAGAGGAAGATACCTGTGTCATTTGTTCCAATGCCAAGGTGGAGCCCAATAGAAATTTATGTACTAACTGTATTGATGCTACTTTAAATAAAAGCCAATCTGTACAAATTGAACAAATTTCACCAAACAGCGAGGGGAGAGTTATGCCGACTAACTCGCCTCACGTGTCAGTACCTGCATCTCCCGCCCGGGAGGTGCGTGATATTGTGGCGCCTAGTACATCTGGGCGGCCATTACAGATAACATTACAAGATATGGCTACTGTTATGACCGAAGTTTTGGCTAAATTACCAGAACTAAGAGGCAAGCGTGATCACTCTGGGGTGAGAACAGAGTGCGCTGATAATACTAGGGCCATGTCTGATACTGCGTCACAGCTTGCAGAGCATGAGGACGGAGAGCTTCATTCTGTGGGTGACGGTTCTGATCCAAACAGATTGGATTCAGATATTTCAAATTTTAAATTTAAATTGGAGAACCTCCGTGTATTACTAGGGGAGGTTTTAGCGGCTCTTAATGATTGTAACACTGTTGCAATACCAGAGAAATTGTGTAGGTTGGATAAATACTTTGCGGTACCGGCGAGTACTGACGTTTTTCCTATACCTAAGAGACTAACTGAAATTGTTACTAAGGAGTGGGATAGACCCGGTGTGCCGTTCTCACCCCCTCCAATATTTAGAAAGATGTTTCCAATAGACGCCACCACACGGGACTTATGGCAAACGGTCCCTAAGGTGGAGGGAGCAGTTTCTACTTTAGCTAAGCGTACTACTATCCCGGTGGAGGATAGCTGTGCTTTTTCAGATCCAATGGATAAAAAATTAGAGGGTTACCTTAAGAAAATGTTTGTTCAACAAGGTTTTATATTGCAACCCCTTGCATGCATCGCGCCGATTACGGCTGCGGCAGCATTTTGGATTGAGTCTCTGGAAGAAAACCTTAGTTCAGCTACGCTGGACGACATTACGGACAGGCTTAGAGTCCTTAAACTAGCTAATTCATTCATTTCGGAGGCCGTAGTACATTTAACCAAACTTACGGCTAAGAACTCAGGATTCGCCATTCAGGCACGTAGGGCGCTGTGGCTAAAATCCTGGTCAGCTGATGTAACTTCTAAGTCCAAATTACTTAATATACCTTTCAAGGGGCAAACTTTATTTGGGCCCGGTTTGAAAGAAATTATCGCTGACATTACAGGAGGTAAGGGCCACGCCCTGCCTCAAGACAAAGCCAAAGCTAAGGCTAGACAGTCTAATTTTCGTCCCTTTCGGAATTTCAAAGCAGGAGCAGCACCAACTTCCACTGCACCAAAACAGGAAGGAGCTGTTGCTCGTTACAGACAAGGCTGGAAACCTAACCAGTCCTGGAACAAGGGCAAGCAGGCCAGGAAACCTGCTGCTGCCCCAAAGACAGCATGAACCGAGGGCCCCCGATCCGGGACCGGATCTAGTGGGGGGCAGACTCTCTCTCTTCGCCCAGGCTTGGGCAAGAGATGTTCAGGATCCCTGGGCGCTAGAGATCATATCTCAGGGATACCTTCTAGACTTCAAATTCTCTCCCCCAAGAGGGAGATTTCATCTGTCAAGGTTGTCAACAAACCAGATAAAGAAAGAAGCGTTTCTACGCTGTGTACAAGATCTGTTATTAATGGGAGTGATCCATCCGGTTCCGCGGTCGGAACAAGGACAAGGGTTTTACTCAAACCTGTTTGTGGTTCCCAAAAAAGAGGGAACTTTCAGGCCAATCTTGGATTTAAAGATCCTAAACAAATTCCTAAGAGTTCCATCGTTCAAAATGGAAACTATTCGGACAATCTTACCCATGATCCAAAAGGGTCAGTACATGACCACAGTGGATTTAAAGGATGCTTACCTTCACATACCGATTCACAAAGATCATTACCGGTATCTAAGGTTTGCCTTCTTAGACAGGCATTACCAGTTTGTAGCTCTTCCATTCGGATTGGCTACGGCTCCAAGAATCTTCACAAAGGTTCTGGGTGCCCTTCTGGCGGTACTAAGACCGCGAGGAATTTCGGTAGCTCCGTACCTAGACGACATTCTGATACAAGCCTCAAGCTTTCAAACTGCCAAGTCTCATACAGAGTTAGTTCTGGCATTTCTAAGGTCGCATGGATGGAAAGTGAACGAAAAGAAGAGTTCTCTCTTTCCTCTCACAAGAGTTCCATTCTTGGGGACTCTTATAGATTCTGTAGAAATGAAGATTTATCTGACAGAAGACAGATTAACAAAGCTTCTAAATGCATGCCGTGTCCTTCATTCCATTCAACTCCCGTCAGTAGCTCAATGCATGGAGGTGATCGGCTTAATGGTAGCAGCAATGGACATAGTACCCTTTGCACGTCTACATCTCAGACCGCTGCAATTGTGCATGCTGAGTCAGTGGAATGGGGATTACTCAGACTTGTCCCCTACTCTGAATCTGGATCAAGAGACCAGAAACTCTCTTCTATGGTGGCTTTCTCGGCCACATCTGTCCAGGGGGATGCCATTCAGCAGGCCGGACTGGACAATTGTAACAACAGACGCCAGCCTACTAGGTTGGGGCGCTGTCTGGAATTCTCTGAAGGCTCAGGGACAATGGAGTCAGGAGGAAAGTCTCCTGCCAATAAACATTCTGGAATTGAGAGCAGTTCTCAATGCCCTTCTGGCTTGGCCCCAGTTAAAAACTCGGGGGTTCATCAGGTTTCAGTCGGACAACATCACGACTGTAGCTTACATCAACCATCAGGGAGGGACAAGAAGCTCCCTAGCAATGATAGAAGTATCAAAGATAATTCGCTGGGCAGAGTCTCACTCTTGCCACCTGTCAGCAATCCACATCCCGGGAGTGGAGAACTGGGAGGCGGATTTCTTGAGTCGCCAGACTTTTCATCCGGGGGAGTGGGAACTTCATCCGGAGGTCTTTGCCCAAATACTTCGACGTTGGGGCAAACCAGAGATAGATCTCATGGCGTCTCGCCAGAACGCCAAACTTCCTCACTACGGGTCCAGATCCAGGGATCCGGGAGCGGTTCTGATAGATGCTTTGACAGCACCTTGGAACTTCGGGATGGCTTATGTGTTTCCACCCTTCCCGCTGCTTCCTCGATTGATTGCCAAAATCAAACAGGAGAGAGCATCAGTGATTCTAATAGCGCCTGCATGGCCACGCAGGACTTGGTATGCAGATCTAGTGGACATGTCATCCTGTCCGCCTTGGTCTCTACCTCTAAGACAGGACCTTCTGATACAGGGTCCATTCAAACATCAAAATCTAACTTCTCTGAAGCTGACTGCTTGGAAATTGAACGCTTGATTTTATCAAAACGTGGGTTTTCTGAGTCGGTTATTGATACCCTGATACAGGCTAGGAAGCCTGTTACCAGAAGGATTTACCATAAGATATGGCGTAAATACCTATACTGGTGCGAATCCAAAGGTTACTCCTGGAGTAAGGTTAGGATTCCTAGGATATTGTCCTTTCTACAAGAAGGTTTAGAAAAGGGTTTATCGGCTAGCTCATTAAAGGGACAGATCTCAGCTCTGTCCATCTTGTTACACAGGCGTCTGTCAGAAAATCCAGACGTCCAGGCCTTTTGTCAGGCTTTAGCTAGGATCAAGCCTGTGTTTAAAACTGTTGCTCCGCCATGGAGTTTAAACCTTGTTCTTAACGTTCTACAAGGAGTTCCGTTTGAACCCCTTCATTCCATTGATATAAAGTTGTTATCTTGGAAAGTGTTATTTTTAATGGCTATTTCTTCGGCTCGGAGAGTCTCTGAGTTATCAGCTTTACATTGTGATTCTCCTTATTTGATTTTTCATTCAGATAAGGTAGTTCTGCGTACAAAACCTGGGTTCTTACCTAAGGTAGTCACTAACAGGAACATCAATCAAGAGATCGTGGTGCCTTCTCTGTGCCCGAATCCTTCTTCAAAGAAGGAACGTCTTCTACACAATCTGGATGTAGTTCGTGCCCTCAAGTTCTACTTGCAGGCAACTAAGGATTTTCGACAAACGTCTTCCCTGTTTGTCGTGTACTCTGGTCAGAGGAGAGGTCATAAGGCTTCGGCTACCTCTCTCTCCTTCTGGCTTCGTAGCATAATTCGTTTAGCCTATGAGACTGCTGGACAGCAGCCTCCTGAAAGAATTACAGCTCATTCTACTAGAGCTGTGGCTTCCACTTGGGCCTTTAAGAATGAGGCCTCTGTTGAACAGATTTGCAAGGCTGCAACTTGGTCTTCGCTTCATACTTTTTCAAAATTTTACAAATTTGACACTTTTGCTTCTTCGGAGGCTATTTTTGGGAGAAAGGTTCTTCAGGCAGTGGTTCCTTCTGTATAATGAGCCTGCCTATCCCTCCCGTCATCCGTGTACTTTTGCTTTGGTATTGGTATCCCAGAAGTAATGATGACCCGTGGACTGATCACACATAACAGAAGAAAACATAATTTATGCTTACCTGATAAATTCCTTTCTTCTGTTGTGTGATCAGTCCACGGCCCGCCCTGTTTTTTAAGGCAGGTAAATATCTTTTAAATTATACTCCAGTCACCACTTCACCCTTGGTTTCTCCTTTCTCGTTGATTCTTGGTCGAATGACTGGGAGTGACGTAGAGGGGAGGAGCTATATGCAGCTCTGCTGGGTGAATCCTCTTGCATTTCCTGTTGGGGAGGAGTTATATCCCAGAAGTAATGATGACCCGTGGACTGATTACACAACAGAAGAAAGGAATTTATCAGGTAAGCATAAATTATGTTTTCAGACCAATCCTGGATCTAAAAATTCTAAACAGATTCCTCAGAGTCCCATCATTCAAGATGGAGACCATTCGGACAATCTTACCTATGATCCAGGAAGGTCAATATATGACTACCGTGGATCTAAAGGATACGTACCTGCATATCCCTATCCACAAAGATCATCATCAGTTCCTCCGGTTCGCTTTTCTAGACAAGCATTACCAGTTCGTGGCTCTTCCATTCGGTTTAGCCACTGCTCCCAGAATTTTCACAAAGGTGCTAGGGTCCCTTCTGGCGGTTCTAAGACCGCGGGGCATAGCAGTGGCGCCTTATTTGGACGACATCTTAATTCAGGCGCCGTCTTTTCACAGAGCCAAGGCTCACACGGAGATTGTATTGGCCTTTCTAAGGTCTCACGGGTGGAAGGTGAACATCAAAAAGAGTTCTCTGTCCCCACTCACAAAGGTTCCCTTCCTAGGAACACTAATAGATTCTGTAGAAATGAAAATATTTCTGACAGAGGTCAGAAAGTTGAAACTTTTAACTACTTGCCGAGTTCTTCATTCCATTCCTCGGCCATCTGTAGCTCAGATCATGGAGGCAATCATATTAATGGTAGCGGCAATGGACATAGTCCCTTTCACTCGGATACATCTCAGATTACTGCAACTATGCATGCTCAATCAGTGGAATTGGGATTATGCAGATTTGTCTCCTCAAATACAGTTGGACCAGGAAACCAGAGTTTCTCTTCTCTGGTGGTTGTCTCAGGATCACCTGTCTCAGGGAATATGTTTCCGCAGACTAGAGTGGATCATTGTAATGACCGACGCCAGTCTGTTAGGCTGGGGTGCAGTCTGGGACTCCCTGAAAGCTCAAGGCTTATGGTCTTGGGAAGAATCTCTTCTCCCGATAAACATTCTGGAACTGAGGGCGGTATTCAATGCGCTTCAGGCATGGCCTCAACTAGCTGCGGCCAAATTCATCAGATTTCAGTCGGACAACATCACGACTGTGGCTTACATCAATCATCAGGGGGGAACAAAGAGTTCCCTAGCGATGAAGGAAGTAACCAAAATAATCAGGTGGGCGGAGGACCACTCCTGCCATCTCTCAGCAATTCACATCCCAGGAGTAGACAACTGGGAGGCAGATTTTCTGAGTCGTCAGACTTTTCACCCGGGGGAGTGGGAACTCCACCCGGAGGTATTTGCCCAGCTGACTCAGCTATGGGGCATTCCAGAGTTGGATCTGATGGCGTCCCGTCAGAACACCAAGCTTCCTCTCTACGGATCCAGGTCCCGGGACCCCAAGGCGGCATTGATAGATGCTCTAGCAGCGCCTTGGTCCTTCAATCTGGCTTATGTTTTCCCACCGTTTCCTCTTCTCCCTCGTCTGATCGCCAGAATCAAGCAGGAGAAGGCGTCGGTGATTTTGATAGCGCCTGCGTGGCCACGCAGGACTTGGTATGCAGACCTAGTGGACATGTCATCTGTCCCACCATGGACACTGCCAATGAGGCAGGACCTTCTAATACAGGGTCCGTTCAAGCATCCAAATCTAGTTTCTCTACGTCTGACTGCTTGGAGATTGAACGCTTAATTCTATCAAAGCGTGGTTTCTCTGAGTCAGTTATAGATACTCTGATTCAGGCTAGAAAGCCTGTCACCAGGAAAATCTACCATAAGATATGGCGAAAATATCTTTGTTGGTGTGAATCCAAGGGTTACTCATGGAGTAAGATTAGGATTCCCAGGATATTGTCCTCTCTCCAAGACGGATTGGAGAAAGGATTGTCGGCTAGTTCTTTAAAGGGACAGATATCTGCTCTGTCTATCCTTTTACACAAGCATCTGGCAGAGGTACCAGACGTTCAAGCGTTTGCACAGGCTTTAGTCAGAATCAAGCCTGTCTATAAACCTGTGGCTCCGCCATGGAGTCTAAATCTAGTTCTTTCAGTTCTTCAAGGGGTTCCGTTTGAACCTTTACATTCCATAGATATTAAGTTGTTATCTTGGAAAGTTTTGTTTTTGGTAGCTATCTCTTCTGCTCGAAGAGTCTCAGAATTATCTGCCTTACAGTGTGATTCACCTTACCTGGTGTTCCATGCAGATAAGGTAGTTTTGCGTACTAACCTGGTTTTCTTCCTAAAGTGGTTTCTAACAAGAATATTAACCAGGAAATTGTTGTTCCTTCTCTGTGCCCCAATCCTTCTTCGAAGAAGGAACGTCTGTTGCACAATCTTGATGTAGTTCGTGCTCTAAAGTTCTATTTGCAAGCAACTAAGGATTTCAGACAAACATCTTCCTTGTTTGTTATCTATTCTGGTAAGAGGAGAGGTCAGACTGCTACCTCTCTTTCCTTTTGGCTGAAAAGCATCATCCGTTTGGCCTATGAGACTGCTGGCCAGCAGCCTCCTGAAAGAATTACTGCTCATTCTACCAGAGCAGTGGCTTCCACATGGGCTTTCAAGAATGAGGCTTCTGTTGAACAGATTTGTAAGGCAGCGACTTGGTCTTCACTGCATACTTTTGCCAAATTTTACAAATTCGATACTTTTGCTTCTTCGGAGGCTATTTTTGGGAGAAAGGTTTTGCAAGCAGTGGTGCCTTCCGTTTAGGTTACCTGCCTTGTTCCCTCCCTTCATCCGTGTCCTAAAGCTTTGGTATTGGTATCCCACAAGTAAAGGATGAATCCGTGGACTGGATACACCTTGCAAGAGAAAACAGAATTTATGCGTACCTGATAAATTACTTTCTCTTGCGGTGTATCCAGTCCACGGCCCGCCCTGGCAATTAAGTCAGGTAATTTTTTTTGTTTAAACTACAGTCACCACTGCACCCTATGGTTTCTCCTTTTTCTTCCAAACCTTTGGTCGAATGACTGGGGGGTGGAGCTAGAGGGGGAGCTATATGGACAGCTCTGCTGTGTGCTCTCTTTGCCACTTCCTGTAGGGAATGAGAATATCCCACAAGTAAAGGATGAATCCGTGGACTGGATACACCGCAAGAGAAAGTAATTTATCAGGTAAGCTTAAATTCTGTTTTCTCCAACATTGGTGTGTCCGGTCCACGGCGTCATCCTTACTTGTGGGAATATCTCTTCCCCAACAGGAAATGGCAAAGAGTCCCAGCAAAGCTGTCCATATAGTCCCTCCCAGGCTCCGCCCACCCCAGTCATTCTCTTTGCCGTTGCACAGGCAACATCTCCACGGAGATGGTTAAGAGTATGTGGTGTTTAGTTGTAGTTTTTTATTCTACTATCAAGATTTTGTTATTTTAAAATAGTGCTGGTATGTACTATTTACTCTGAAACAGAAAAAGATGAAGAGTTCTGTTTGTGAGAGGAAGATGATTTTAGCAGACAGTAACTAAAATCGTTTGCTGTTTCCACATAGGACTGTTGAGATGAAGTAACTTCAGTTGGGGGAAACAGTTAGCAGACTTTTCTGCTTAAGGTATGACTAGCCATATTTCTAACAAGACTGTGTAATGCTGGAAGGCTGTCATTTCCCCTCATGGGGACCGGTAAGCCATTTTCTTAGTCTCAAACAGAATAAAGGGCTGAATATGGGCTATAAAACTGGTAGACACTTTTATGGGCAAAATCGATTGCTTTATTTGGGCATTTTATACATGTTTATGCTTGTAATTCACACTTATAAATTTGGGGAACGTTTTTTAACGTCAGGCACTGTGTTAGACACCTTTCCAGTCAGGAAGGGCCTTCCCAGTTGTAGGCTGAGCCTCATTTTCGCGCCATTACTGCGCAGTTACTTTTGAGAGCAAGACATGCAGATGCATGTGTGAGGATCTGAAAGTAGTTGGAAAAGTTCCAAGAAGGCTTCATTTGGTATCGTATTCCCCCCTGGGTTTGGTAAAGTCGCAGCAAAGGCTGTAGCTGGGACTGTAGAGGGGTTAAAACTGTAACCGGTTTCTTTATTTTAAGGGTTAAAGCTCTGAAAATTGGTGTGCAATACTTTGAATGCTTTAAGACACTGTGGTGAAAATTTGGTAAATTTTGAACAATTCCTTCATAATTTTTCACATATTCAGTAATAAAGTGTGCACTGTTTAAAATTTAAAGATACAGTAACGGTTTTATTTTAAATGTTTTTTTTGTACTTTCTTGACAAGTTTAAGCCTGTTTAACATGTCTGCACCTTCAGATAAGCTATGTTCTATATGTTTGAAGATCAATGTGTGTCCCCCTTCAAAATTGTGTGATAATTGTGCCATAGCGTCCAAACAAAGTAAGGACAGTATTGCCACAGATAGTAAAGTTGCCCAAGATGATTCATCAGATGAAGGGAGTAGACATAGTTCTACATCATCTCCTTCTGTGTCTACACCAGTTTTGCCCACGCAGGAGGCCCCTAGTACTTCTAGCGCGCCAATGCTTATTACTATGCAACAATTAACGGCAGTAATGGATAACTCTATAGCAAATATTTTATCCAAAATGCCTGCATATTAGAGAAAGCGTGATTGCTCTGTTTTAAACACTGTAGAGCAGGAGGGCGCTGATGATAATTGCTCTGTCATACCCTCACACCAATCTGAAGGGGTCATGAGGGAGGTTTTGTCGGATGGGGAAATTTCAGATTCAGGTAAAATTTCTCAACAGGCAGAACCTGATGTTGTGACATTTAAATTTAAATTAGAACATCTCCTCGCACTGCTTAAGGAGGTGTTATCTACTCTGGATGATTGTGACAACCTGGTCATTCCAGAAAAATTATGCAAGATGGACAAGTTCCTAGAGGTTCCGTTGCACCCTGACGCTTTTCCTATACCCAAGCGGGTGGAGGATATAGTGAATACAGAGTGGGAGAAGCCCGGCATACCTTTTGTCCCCCCTCCTATATTTAAGAAATTATTTCCTATGGTCGACCCCAGAAAGGACTTATGGCAGACAGTCCCTAAGGTCGAGGGGGCAGTTTCTACTTTAAACAAGCGCACTACTATTCCTATCGAGGATAATTGTGCTTTCAAAGATCCTATGGATAAAAAATTGGAGGGTCTGCTTAAAAAGATTTTTGTACAGCAAGGTTACCTCCTGCAACCCATTTCGTGCATTGTTCCTGTCACTACAGCAGCGTGGTTCTGGTTCGAGGAACTAGAAAAGTCGCTCAGTAGAGAGACTCCGTATGAGGAGGTTATGGACAGAGTTCACACACTCAAGTTGGCTAATTCTTTTATTTTAGATGACGCTTTGCAACTAGCTAGATTAGCGGCGAAAAATTCAGGGTTTGCAATTGTGGCGCGCAGAGCGCTTTGGCTAAAGTCTTGGTCAGCGGATGTATCTTCCAAGACAAAATTGTTTAATATCCCTTTCAAGGGTAAGACTCTCTTTGGGCCAGAATTGAAAGAGATTATTTCAGACATCTCTGGGGGAAAGGGCCGCACCCTCCCACAAGATAGGCCTTTCAAAGCCAAGAATAAGTCTAATTTTCGTTCCTTTCGCAATTTCAGGAACGGACCGGCCTCTATCTCTGCATCCTCTAAACAAGAGGGTAATGCTTCTCAAACCAAACCAGCCTGGAAACCGATGCAAGGCTGGAAAAAGGGTAAGCAGGCCAAGAAGCCTTCTGCTGCTAACAAAACAGCATGAAGGAGTAGCCCCCGATCCGGGACCGGATCTAGTAGGGGGCAGACTCTCTCTCTTTGCTCAGGCTTGGGCAAGAGATGTTCAGGATCCCTGGACACTAGAAATAGTTTCTCAGGGTTATCTTCTGGAATTCAAGGAACTATCCCCAAGGGGAAGGTTCCACATGTCTCACTTATCCTCAAACCAAATAAAGAGACAGGCATTCTTACATTGTGTAGAAGACCTGTTAAAGATGGGAGTGATACACCCAGTTCCAACGGCGGAACAAGGAATGGGTTTTTACTCAAATCTGTTTGTAGTTCCCAAAAAAGAGGGAACTTTCAGACCAATTCTGGATTTAAAGATCCTAAACAAATTTCTCAGAGTACCATCGTTCAAAATGGAAACCATTCGAACGATTCTACCCACAATCCAGGAAGGTCAATTTATGACTACCGTGGATCTAAAGGATGCGTATCTACATATTCCTATCCACAAAGAACATCATCAGTTCCTAAGGTTCGCCTTTCTGGACAAACATTACCAGTTTGTGGCCCTCCCTTTCGGGTTAGCCACTGCTCCAAGGATTTTCACCAAGGTACTCGGATCCCTTCTAGCGGTTCTAAGACCAAGGGGCATTGCAGTAGTACCATACTTGGACGACATTCTAATACAAGCGTCGTCTCTTTCAAAGGCAAAGGCTCACACAGACATCGTTCTGGCCTTTCTCAGATCTCACGGATGGAAGGTGAACATAGAAAAAAGTTCCCTGTCTCCGTCGACAAGAGTTCCCTTCTTGGGAACAATAATAGATTCTTTAGAAATGAGGATTTTCCTGACAGAAGTCAGAAAGTCAAAACTTCTAAACGCTTGTCAAGTTCTTCATTCTATTCCTCGTCCTTCCGTAGCTCAGTGCATGGAAGTAGTAGGGTTGATGGTTGCAGCAATGGACATAGTTCCTTTTGCGCGAATTCATCTAAGACCATTACAACTGTGCATGCTGAAACAGTGGAATGGGGACTATACAGACTTGTCTCCAGTGATTCAAGTAGATCAGAAGACCAGAGACTCACTCCGTTGGTGGCTAACCCTGGACCACCTGTCCCAGGGAATGAGCTTCCGCAGACCAGAGTGGGTCATCGTCACGACCGACACCAGTCTAGTGGGCTGGGGCGCGGTCTGGGAATTCCTGAAAGCTCAGGGACTATGGTCTCGGGAAGAGTCTCTTCTCCCGATAAACATTCTGGAACTGAGAGCGATATTCAATGCTCTCAGGGCTTGGCCTCAACTAGCAAAGGCCAGATTCATAAGATTCCAATCAGACAACATGACGACTGTTGCTTATATCAATCATCAGGGGGGAACAAGGAGTTCCCTGGCGATGAAAGAAGTGACCAAAATAATAAAATGGGCGGAGGATCACTCCTGCCACCTATCTGCGATCCACATCCCAGGTGTGGAAAACTGGGAGGCGGATTATCTGAGTCGTCAGACATTCCATCCGGGGGAGTGGGAACTCCACCCGGAGATCTTTGCCCAGTTGACTCAATTATGGGGCATTCCAGATATGGATCTGATGGCGTCTCGTCAGAACTTCAAGGTTCCTTGCTACGGGTCCAGATCCAGGGATCCCAAGGCGACTCTAGTGGATGCACTAGTAGCGCCTTGGACCTTCAACCTAGCCTATGTGTTTCCACCGTTTCCTCTCATTCCCAGGCTGGTAGCCAGGATCAAGCAGGAGAGGGCCTCGGTGATCTTGATAGCTCCTGCATGGCCACGCAGGACTTGGTATGCAGACCTGGTGAATATGTCATCGGTTCCACCATGGAAGCTACCTTTGAGACAGGATCTTCTTGTACAGGGTCCATTCGAACATTCAAATCTGGTCTCCCTCCAGCTGACGGCTTGGAAATTGAACGCTTGATTCTATCAAAGCGTGGGTTTTCAGATTCTGTGATAGATACTCTAGTTCAAGCCAGAAAACCGGTAACTAGAAAAATTTACCATAAAATATGGAAAGATATATCTGCTGGTGTGAATCCAAGGGATTCTTATGGAATAAGATCAAAATCCCTAAGATCCTTTCCTTTCTACAAGAGGGTTTGGATAAAGGATTATCAGCGCGCTCTCTAAAGGGACAGATTTCTGCTTTATCTGTCTTATTACACAAACGACTGGCAGCTGTGCCAGATGTTCAAGCATTTGTTCAGGCTCTGGTTAGGATCAAGCCTGTTTACAGACCTTTGACTCCTCCCTGGAGTTTAAATCTAGTTCTTTCAGTTCTTCAAGGGGTTCCGTTTGAACCTCTACATTCCATAGATATTAAGTTGTTATCTTGGAAAGTTTTGATTTTGGTTGCTATTTCTTCTGCTAGAAGAGTTTCTGAGTTATCTGCTCTGCAGTGTTCTCCGCCCTATCTGGTGTTCCATGCAGATAAGGTTGTTTTGCGTACTAAGCCTGGTTTTCTTCCAAAGGTTGTTTCTAACAAAAATATTAACCAGGAGATAGTTGTACCTTCTTTGTGTCCGAATCCAGTTTCAAAGAAGGAACGTTTGTTACACAATTTAGACGTAGTCCGTGCTCTAAAATTCTATTTAGAAGCTACAAAAGAGTTCAGACAAACTTCTTCTCTGTTTGTCGTCTATTCTGGTAAAAGGAGAGGTCAAAAAGCGACTTCTACCTCTCTTTCCTTTTGGCTTAAAAGCATCATCCGATTGGCTTACGAGACTGCCGGACGGCAGCCTCCTGAAAGAATCACAGCTCACTCCACTAGGGCTGTGGCTTCCACATGGGCCTTCAAGAACGAGGCTTCTGTTGATCAGATATGTAAGGCAGCGACTTGGTCTTCACTGCACACTTTTGCCAAATTTTACAAATTTGATACTTTTGCTTCTTCAGAGGCTATTTTTGGGAGAAAGGTTTTGCAAGCCGTGGTGCCTTCTGTTTAGGTAACCTGATTTGCTCCCTCCCTTCATCCGTGTCCTAAAGCTTTGGTATTGGTTCCCACAAGTAAGGATGACGCCATGGACCGGACACACCAATGTTGGAGAAAACAGAATTTATGCTTACCTGATAAATTAATTTCTCCAACGGTGTGTCCGGTCCACGGCCCGCCCTGGTTTTTTAATCAGGTTTGATGAATTATTTTCTCTAACTACAGTCACCACGGCACCCTATAGTTTCTCCGTTTTTTTTTCCTCCTGTCCGTCGGTCGAATGACTGGGGTGGGCGTAGCCTAGGAGGGACTATATGGACAGCTTTGCTGGGACTCTTTGCCATTTCCTGTTGGGGAAGAGATATTCCCACAAGTAAGGATGACACCGTGGACCGGACACACCGTTGGAGAAAGTAATTTATCAGGTAAGCATAAATTCTGTTTTTTTGGGTACTTGTGTATAAGTGGAAAAGTGTTAACTCATATACAATGAAAATGTCTGATTGTGATCACATTGTCATGAAAAATGGCTCATCTGCAGCCATTAACATGCTGATAATTATCAAACAACTGATTGGGATCAATCCAAGTGTTTAACCCCATTAGAGCTCCTGAGTGGTAATGTGTGTGTGGTCTTTACCTATGTGTATAACCCTACAGCTAGTTATTAGTAATGTGTGTGTGGTCTTTACCTATGTGTATAACACTACATCTACTTATTAGTAATGTGTGTGGTCTTTACCTATGTGTATAACCCTACAGCTAGTTATTAGTAATGTGTGTGTGGTCTTTACCTATGTGTATAACACTACATCTAGTTATTAGTAATGTGTGTGGTCTTTACCTATGTGTATAACCCTACAGCTAGTTATTAGTAATGTGTGTGTGGTCTTTACCTATGTGTATAACCCTACAGCTAGTTATTAGTAATGTGTAAGGTCTTTACCTATGTGTATAACCCTACAGCTAGTTATTAGTAATGTGTATGTGCTCTTTACCTATGTGTATAACCCTACAGCTAGTTATTAGTAATGTGTGTGCTCTTTACCTATGTGTATAACCCTACAGCTAGTTATTAGTAATGTGTGTGGTCTTTACCTATGTGTATAACCCTACAGCTAGTTATTAGTAATGTGTGTGTGCTCTTTACCTATGTGTATAACCCTACAGCTAGTTATTAGTAATGTGTGTGGTCTTTACCTATGTGTATAACCCTACAGCTAGTTATTAGTAATGTGTGTGTGGTCTTTACCTATGTGTATAACCCTACAGCTAGTTATTAGTAATGTGTGTGTGCTCTTTACCTATGTGTATAACCCTACAGCTAGTTATTAGTAATATGTGTGCTCTTTACTTATGTGTATAACCCTTCAGCTAGTTATTAGTAATGTGTGTGCTCTTTACCTATGTGTATAACCCTACAGCTAGTTATTAGTAATGTGTAAGGTATTTACCCATGTGTATAACCCTACAGCTAGTTATTAGTAATGTGTGTGCTCTTTACCTATGTGTATAACCCTACAGCTAGTTATTAGTAATGTGTGTGCTCTTTACCTATGTGTATAACCCTACAGCTAGTTATTAGTAATGTGTGTGGTCTTTACCTATGTGTATAACCCTACAGCTAGTTATTAGTAATGTGTGTGTGCTCTTTACCTATGTGTATAACCCTACAGCTAGTTATTAGTAATGTGTGTGGTCTTTACCTATGTGTATAACCCTACAGCTAGTTATTAGTAATGTGTGTGTGGTCTTTACCTATGTGTATAACCCTACAGCTAGTTATTAGTAATGTGTGTGTGCTCTTTACCTATGTGTATAACCCTACAGCTAGTTATTAGTAATATGTGTGCTCTTTACTTATGTGTATAACCCTTCAGCTAGTTATTAGTAATGTGTGTGCTCTTTACCTATGTGTATAACCCTACAGCTAGTTATTAGTAATGTGTAAGGTATTTACCCATGTGTATAACCCTACAGCTAGTTATTAGTAATGTGTAAGGTCTTTACCTATGTGTTTAACCCTTGTCGCTGAGCTCTATATGATTGGGGTGCCTACCTATTGCAGGATGCCGTGGCGCAGGGGTTTCAGAGGGAGCTGGACAGGTTGAATAAGCCGGATTGTTACTTTGTGCAGCTACGGGACGAGTTGCAGGGGAAGAGAGACCGTTTGTATCGCTGCTTAAGTGAAGTGGGAATGAGACCTGTGAGCCCCCAGGGATCGTACTTCATGATTGCTGACATCTCTCGCTTCAGTAAGTGTAATCTCGTTACTGGTGTGATAAAATGTACAGTATGTGAGTGTTATTTATGTGTAATGCCAGCAGCAGACACATATCGTACGCGGCAAAGACTGACGGTCAGTAAGCACGTTGTATTATTATATAATATGTTTAGTTATCACTAGCAAAACCACTCTGCAGTATAGTTTCATTATTTATTTTTCTCTTTTCATGTAATTTAGCCCTGAAAACTGTGGATTTTCTAATTCTCAGAGCTAGAATTGCCCCTGAAGTATCAGGGCTAAACCTACTACATATCTATCCCTAACTGTCTTTGGGCTAGATTACGAGTGGCGCGCTATGGTCTGCTCGTATTACAAGTTGAAAGTAAATGCAAAAGCGTGAGCGCAATCGCGATTTACGCTAGAATGATTGCTTTTACTTCAGAGCTCTGGTTAACTGTTACCCTCGACAACTAAGTGTCACAAAACACTTCATACATTTAACACTTCAGTTACACTCATAATAGAACTATAAAATAAAAATGAGTTAAAAAAATATTGCATAAAAAGTTATAAGGGCTCAAAGATAGAAGGTTTCAGGTGTTAGAAAAAATAGGGCTTTAACATAGAGATACATTCATATACATGTCTAAATATGTATTTGTATGTGTATGTGTATATATATATATATATATATATATAAATGTATATATGTTTGCACATATTTATTTACATGTGTAGTTATGTATTTACAGACATATATAAAAATTAGACATGTGCAATTCGTTTTTGGCCGATTCGGAGATTCGAATGAATCCGAATTTCCGAATCAGCACCATAACTAAAATCTTGAAAAATTCTGAAAACGAAAAAATCAGTTTCCGAATTTTTGGATCCATTCTTTATTCATATTCGTAATTTTTCATTGTTCTAATCTAAACCGTAGTTCCCTGACTTCACCGACACTATCTAAATCACTAAATAAAGCTATTAACCCCTAAACCGCCGTTCTCTGGCATGGCCGACACTAACTAAACCTATTGACCCCTAAACCCCAGTTCCCCGACATCGCCAACACAAACTAAACCTATCAACCCCTAAATTGCAGTTCCCCAACATCACTTACACTAGCTAAACCTATTAACCCCTAAACCACCGCCGTTCTCAAACATCACCAACACTAACTAAACCTATTAACCCCTAAACCGCTATTCCCAAACATCGCCAACACTAACTAAACCTATTAACCCCTAAACCGCCGGCACCCACATCGCAACAACCTAAATTAAACTACTTTTCCCTAAACCTAACACCCCCTAACTTTAACATAATTAAAATAGAGCTAAATTAAAGTTACAATTATTGACTAACTACCTATTTAAAAATAAATACAAACTTACCTGTGAATTAAAAATAAATCCTAAGATTAAACTAATAAAACCTAACATTACTAAAAATAAAAAAAACTAAGATTACTAAAAAATTAAAACTACAATTACAAAAAATAAAAAAACTACCATTACAAAAAATAAATGAAATTATCCAAAATAATAAAAATGATTCCTATCCTAATACCCCGTTTAAAATTAGCCAATAGGAATGAGAGCTGCTAAAACCTATTGGCTGATTTGAACAGCCAATAGGATTTTAGCAGCCCTAATTCCTATTGGCTGATTAAAAATGTTCAGCCAACAGGAATGCAATGGTACCCCCAGTATAAAAGGGGTACCTTGCATTTGAATCCTCAGTGTGCGGCGGACAATCGCATGAAGAGGACCTCCACGTCGGATCGATTGACCTCCGCCTTGGACCTTCGCTTGGACCTCCGCCTTGGACCTTCGCCTGGACCTCCGCCTCCACGCATCGACCGCTCCGCCCCCGCAGGGATGAAGAAGATGCTGGTCCCGTGATGGATGAAGATGAAGCCGCATGGATGAAGATCGTTCAAGCGGGACTCCACCAACTGTAAGTACCTAAAAATGGGTTAGTGTTAGGTTTTTTAAGGTTTTTTGGGGTGGGTTTTTTTATAGATTAGGGTTTGGGCATTTCTTAAAAGAGTTAAAGGCCCTTTTAAGGGCAAGAAAAAGAGCTGAATGCCATTTTAAGGGCAATGCCCATATAAATGCCATTTTCAGGGCAATGGGTAGATTAGGTTTTTTTAGATAGTTTTTTTTTATTTTGTGGGTTTGAGGGGGGTGGAGGTTTGTGATGTTAGTGGGTCTTTGCATTTTTGTTTAGAAAAAGAGCTGATTTCTTTAGGGCAATGCCCCACAAAAGGCCCTTTTAAAGGCTATTGGTAGTTTATTATAGATTAGGATTCTTTTATGTTGGGGTGTTTTTTTTTAAAATGGGTATTAGAATAGGAATAATTGGTATTATTTTGGATAATTCGTTTGTTATTTTGTGTAATTTTTTTTTCATTTAGGTTTTTATTTTAGAATAGATATTTTTTATTTTTAATGGGCAGCAAAAGAGCTGAATGCCCTTTTCAGGGCAATGGGTAGATTAGGTTTTACTTTATTTTTATTTTGTGGGTTTGGGGGGTGGGGGTTTGTATACTGTTAGGGGGTGTTTGTTTTTCTTTTGTAGGAAAAGAGCTGATTTATTTTAGGGCAATGCCCTAAAAAAAGGCCCTTGTAAGGGCCCTTGGTAGTTTATTATAGATTAGGGTTTTTTTTTTTTGTTTTTTTTTTTTAAACAAGGGTATTAGAATAGGAATAATTTTTATTGTTTTGGATAATTTTGTTTGTTATTTTTTTGTAATGGTAGGATTTTCTATTTTTTGTGATTTTTAGGTTTTAGTGTAAGGCAGCTTAGGTTTTATTTCACAGATAAATTTGTATTTATTTTAACTAGGTAGTTAGTACATAGTAAGTATTTACTAACAAGTCTACCTAGTTAATATAAATACAAACTTACCTGTGAAATAAAAATAAAACCTAACGCCTAGATTTAGAGTTCTGTGTTAGCCGTCAAAACCAGCGTTAGGGGCTCCTAACGCTGGTTTTGGCCGCCCGCTGGTATTTAGAGTCAGTCAGGAAAGGGTCTAACGCTCACTTTCCAGCCGCGACTTTTCCATACCGCAGATCCCCCTACGCCAATTGCGTATCCTATCTTTTCAATGGGATCTTTCTAACGCCGGTATTTAGAGTCTTGGCTGAAGTGAGCGTTAGAAATCTAAAGACAAGACTCCAGCCGCAGCAAAAAGCCAGGAGTTAACAGCTTTCTGGGCTAACGCCAGTTCATAAAGCTCTTAACTACTGTGCTTTAAAGTACACTAACACCCATAAACTACCTATGTACCCCTAAACCGAGGCCCCCCCACATTACCGCCACTCTAATATTTTTTTTTTAACCCCTAATCTGCCGACCGCACACCGCCGCCACCTACATTATCCCTATGTACCCCTAATCTGCTGCCCCTAACACCGCCGACCCCATATTATATTTATTAACCCCTAATCTGCCGCCCCCAACGTCGCTGCCACCTACCTACAATTATTAACCCCTAATCTGCCGACCAGACCTCACCGCTACTATAATAAAGTTATTAACCCCTAATCTGCCTCACTCCCGCCTCAATAACCCTATAATAAATAGTATTAACCCCTAATCTTCCCTCCCTAACATCGCCAACACCTAACTTCAAGTATTAACCCCTAATCTGCCGACCGGACCTCACCGCTACTCTATTAAATTTATTAACCCCTAAAGCTAAGTCTAACCCTAACACTAACACCCCCCTAAGTTAAATATAATTTTTATCTAACAAAATAAATTAACTCTTTTAAATAAATTATTCCTATTTAAAGCTAAATACTTACCTGTAAAATAAACCCTAATATAGCTACAATATAAATTATAATTATATTGTAGCTATTTTAGGATTTATATTTATTTTACAGGCAACTTTGTATTTATTTTAACCAGGTACAATAGCTATTAAATAGTTAATAACTATTTAATAGCTACCTAGTTAAAATAATTACAAAATTACCTGTAAAATAAATCCTAACCTAAGTTACAATTAAACCTAACACTACACTATCAATAAATGAATTAAATAAAATACCTACAATTATCTACAATTAAACCTAACACTACACTATCAATAAATTAATTACATACAAATACCTACAATTAAATACAATTAAATAAACTAACTAAAGTACAAAAAATGAAAAAAGAACTAAGTTACAAAAAATTAAAAATAATTTACAAACATTAGAATAATATTACAACAATTTTAAGCTAATTACGCCTACTCTAAGCCCCCTAATAAAATAACAAAGCCCCCCAAAATAAAAAAATGCCCTACCCTATTCTAAAATACAAATAGAAAAGCTCTTTTACCTTACCAGCCCTTAAAAGGGCCTTTTGCGGGGCATGCCCCAAAGAATTCTGCTCTTTTGCCTGTAAAAAAAAAAACATACAATACCCCCCCCAACATTACAACCCACCACCCACATACCCCTAATCTAACCCAAACCCCCCTTAAATAAACCTAACACTAAGCCCCTGAAGATCTCCCTACCTTATCTTCACCACGCCGGGTATCACCGATCCGTCCAGAGGAGGCTCCGAAATCTTCATCCAAGCCCAAGTGGGGGCTGAAGAGATCCATCATCGGGCTGAAGAGATCCATCATCGGGCTGAAGAGGTCCATCATCGGGCTGAAGAGGTCCATTATCGGGCTGAAGGGATCCATCATCCGGCTTCTATCAAGCGGCATTTTCAATCTTCTTTCTTCCGGATCCATCTTCATCCCGCCGACGCGGAACATCTATCCTGGCCGACGACTTCCCGACGAATGATGGTTCCTTTAAATGACGTCATCCAAGATGGCGTCCCTCGAATTCCGATTGGCTGATAGGATTCTATCAGCCCAATCAGATTCAAGTTCAATCCGATTGGCTGATCGGAACAGCCAATAGAATGCGAGCTCAATCTGATTGGCTGATTCCATCAGCCAATCAGAATTTTCCTACCTTAATTCCGATTGGCTGATAGAATCCTATCAGTCAATCGGAATTCGAGGGACGCCATCTTGGATGACGTCATTTAAAGGAACCGTCATTCGTCGGGAAGTTGTCGGCCAGGATGGATATTCCCCGTCGGCGAGATGAAGATGGATCCGGAAGAAAGAAGATTGAAGATGCCGCTTGATAGAAGACTTCAGCCGGATGATGGACCTCTTCAGCCCGATGATGGACCTCTTCAGCCCGATGATGGACCTCTTCAGCCGGATGATGGATCTCTTCAGCCCGATGATGGACCTCTTCAGCTGGATGATGGATCTCTTCAGCCCGATGATGGATCTCTTCAGCCCCCGCTTGGGCTTGGATGAAGATTTCGGAGCCTCCTCTGGACGGATCGGTGATACCCGGCGTGGTGAAGATAAGGTAGGGAGATCTTCAGGGGCTTAGTGTTAGGTTTATTTAAGGGGGGTTTGGGTTAGATTAGGGGTATGTGGGTGGTGGGTTGTAATGTTGGGGGGGTATTGTATGTTTTTTTACAGGCAAAAGAGCAGAATTCTTTGGGGCATGCCCCGCAAAAGGCCCTTTAAGGGCTGGTAAGGTAAAAGAGCTTTTCTATTTGTATTTTAGAATAGGGTAGGGCATTTTTTTATTTTGGGGGGGCTTTGTTATTTTATTAGGGGGCTTAGAGTAGGTGTAATTAGCTTAAAATTGTTGTAATATTTTTCTAATGTTTGTAAATTATTTTTTTATTTTTTGTATCTTAGTTCTTTTTTTATTGTTTGTACTTTAGTTAGTTTATTTAATTGTATTTAATTGTAGGTATTTGTATGTAATTAATTTATTGATAGTGTAGTGTTAGGTTTAATTGTAACTTAGGTTAGGATTTATTTTACAGGTAATTTTGTAATTATTTTAACTAGGTAGCTATTAAATAGTTATTAACTATTTAATAGCTATTGTACCTGGTTAAAATAAATACAAAGTTGCCTGTAAAATAAATATTAATCCTAAAATAGCTACAATATAATTATAATTTATATTGTAGCTATATTAGGATTTATTTTACAGGTAAGTATTTAGCTTTAAATAGGAATAATTTATTTAATAAGAGTTAATTTATTTTTTTAGATAAAAATTATATTTAACTTAGGGGGTGTTAGTGTTAGGGTTAGACTTAGCTTTAGGGGTTAATAAATTTATTAGAGTAGCGGTGAGGTCCGGTCGGCAGATTAGGGGTTAATACTTGAAGTTAGGTGTCGGTGATGTCAGGGAGGGAAGATTAGGGGTTAATGCTATTTATTATAAGGTTATTGAGGCGGGAGTGAGGCGGATTAGGGGTTAATAACTTTATTATAGTAGCGGTGAGGTCCGGTCGGCAGATTAGGGGTTAATAATTGTAGGTAGGTGGCGGCGACGTTGGAGGCGGCAGATTAGGGGTTAATAAATATAATATAGGGGTCGGCGGTGTTAGGGGCAGGAGATTAGGGGTACATAGGGATAACGTAGGTGGCTGTGGTGTACGGAGTGGAAGATTAGGGGTTAAAAATTTTTTGCAGGGGTCAGCGATAGCGGGGGCGGCAGATTAGGGGTTAATAAGTGTAAGGTTAGGGGTGTTTAGACTCGGGGTACATGTTAGAGTGTTAGGTGCAGACTTAGGGAGTGTTTCCCCATAGGAAACAATGGGGCTGTGTTAGGAGCTGAACGCTGCTTTTTTGCAAGTTTTAAGTTTCTTTTTAAGCTCAAACGGCCCCATTGTTTCCTTTGGGGGAATCGTGCACAAGCACGTTTTTGAAGCTGGCTGCTTCCGTAAGCACCGCTAGTATTTAGAGTTGCAGTGGCGGTAAATATGCTCTACGCTCCCTTTTTGGAGCCTAACGCAGCCCTTCAAATACCCAGCGGTATTTAAAAGGTGCGGGGGAAAAAAAGCACGTGTAGCTAACGCACCCCTTTGGCCGCAGAACTGTAAATCTAGCGGTAAGCTAGCTACAATATAACTATTTTATTGTAGCTAGCTTAGGTTTTATTTCACAGGTAAGTATGTATTTATTTTTAAATAGCTATTATTTAGTTAATAAGTGTAACTTTAATTTAGCTCTATTTTAATTATGTTAAAGTTAGGGGGTGTTAGGGTTAGGTTTAGGGGTTAATATAGTTTAATTTAGGTTGATGCAATGTGGGGGGCTGGCAGTTTAGGGGTTAATAGGTTTATTTAGTGGTAGTGATGTGGGAGGCCAGAGGTTTAGGGGTTAATAACTTTATTTAGTGGCGGCGATGTCGTGAAGCAGCGGAATAGGGGTTAATAGATTTATTATAGTGTGGGTGATGTTGGGGTGCGGGGGAATAGGGTTAATATCTTTAGTATAGTGGCGGCCTGACAAGAGTGGCGGAATAGGGGTTAATACATTTTATTAGATTTGAGAAAATACTAACAGCTCTACTGTTTGCAATTGGAGGCACACGTCTATAGTCAACCTGGGTGTTATCAAAATAGAATAATTTAAAATAGTTTCAAATATTAACTTGCAATAAGGTTAATCTAAACACAAATACAAATACCAAGAGCTAATATTGTACACAGCAACTATCGTCAGAAAAAATAATAAAAATGCTGTTAAAATGTCATAAGCACGTCTCCTAATATAAGCGTGTAGCTGCAAACAAAGTTACTATTAGTTTTTTACTACTCCATATTTGTACCACAATTGTTCTTTTTTAGTTCTTTGGCAGTGGTTCCCAAGGCAAACAAGGTACAATTAAAATGGTTACAGACCGCACTTGGTTCAGTTCAGGTTGAAGCTGTTTTGCCGATGTCCACAACGAGTAGAAAGAAGGAGCGGTTGTCTCCTTACAGAAACTCCACAGGTCTTGCTTGAATCTGATCCGGTGTAGCTGGTGTATCACGGGGCTTCCACTGTGTGCGTCCCGTAGAGGCAAAAACTATGTGTAGGAGAAACAAGAAAACAGCGCATCCACGATTCACAGTAGAGTTTATTCAGGAGACACACCTACACATATAGAATTACACTTACAAGATAATGATGATAATAGAATTCTATATTCCCATGATATGAGGAATATTGAGTTTTAAATCTTTGTATTTGAGAAAGTTGCTGTATTTAAGCCTGAGCAAGGAGGTCAAATTGGAAGCTGCTGGTCGGCATAAAGAGGAAACCTCTGTGTGGACTGCTCACGAATATAACCATCAAGCTATTTTTGAGCTACAGGCACTTTTATCATCATTATCTTGTAAGTGTAATTCTATATGTGTAGGTGTGTCTCCTGAATAAACTCTACTGTGAATCGTGGATGCGCTGTTTTCTTGTTTCTCCTACACATTTTATTAGTGGCAGAGATGTCGGGAGCGTCAGATTAGGGGTTAATAACTTAAAAATAGTATTTGCGATGGAGGAGGGCCTCGGTTTAAAGGTTATTAGGTAGTTTATTGGTGTTAGTGTACTTTGTAACACTTTAGTTATGAGTTTTGTTTAACAGTTTTTTTTGCGTAAAACTCATAACTACTGGTCTCAGATGGCGGTACAGATTGTGTCGGTATAGGGTGTAACGCAAGTTTTTAAGCCTCACCGCAAAACTCGTAATGGCAGCGCTATGGGAATCCCATGTAAAAACGTAATTTTTTCGAATGCGGGACTGATGTTGTGTTACAGGCTCAAAGGCTTGTGGTACAGTTATACCGACAACACTCGTAATGGCTGCGTTACTGTTTTAACGCTGAAATGGGCATTTTTTCAGTGTTAAAACACGAACGCAAAACTCGTAATCTACCTGAAAAATTAATAAAGTGTTATACTATGTATTTACTATAAATATTTCACATTCCAATGTTCTGCACATACCAGAATATGTTCTATGTATTTCTAAATAGATATTCCTATATATATATCTGTATATATCTATACCTATATACACTCACCGTCCACTTTATTAGGTACTCCTTTCTATTACTGGGTTGGACCCCCTTTTGCCTTCAGAACTGCCTTAATTCTTCGTGGCATAGATTCAACAAGGTGTTGGAAACATTCCTCAGACATTGTGATCCATATTGACATGATAGCATCACGCAGCTGCTGCAGATTTGTCGGCTGTACATCCATGATGCGAATCTCCCATTCCACCACATCCCAAAGGTGCTCTATTGGACTGAGATCTGGTGACTATGGAGGCCATTGGAGTACAGTGAACTCATTGTCATGTTCAAGAAACCAGTTTGAGATGATTTGAGCTTTGTGACATGGTGCATTATCCTGCTGGAAGTAGCCATCAGAAGATGGGTACACTGTAGTCATAAAGGGATGGACATGGTCAGCAACAATACTCAGGTAGGCTGTGGCGTTTAAACAATACTCAATTGGTACTAAGGGGCCAAAATGTGCCAAGAAAATATCCCCCACATCTTTACACCACCACCACCATCCTGAACCATTGATAAAAGGCAGGATGGATCCCTACTTTCATGTTGTTTATGCCAAATTCTGACCCTACCATTTGAATGTTGCAGCTGAAATCGAGACTCATAAAACCAGGCAACGTTTTTCCAATCTTCTATTGTCCAATTTTGGTGAGCCTGTGTGAATTTTAGCCTCAGTTTCCTGTTCTTAGCTGACAGGAGTGGCACCCGGTGTAGTCTTCTGCTGTTGTAGCCCATCTGCTTCAAGGTTCGACGTGTTCAGATATGGTGTTCTGCATACCTTGGTTGTAACGAGTGGTTATTTGAGTTACTGTTGCCTTTCTAACATCTCAAACCAGTCTGCCCATTCTCCTCTGACCTCTGACATCAATGGGGCATTGTCGTCCACACAACTGCCGCTCACTGGATATTTTCTCTTTTTCAGACCATTCTCTGTAAACCCTAGAGATGGTTGTGCATGAAAATCCCAGTAGATCAGCAGTTTTTGAAATATTCAGACCAGCCCGTCTGACACCAACAACCATGCCACGTTTAAAGTCACTTACAGTAAATCCCCTTTTCCTTCTTAATATAAGGAGAGTCCACGGCATCATTCCTTACTGTTGGGAAATACTGAACCTGGCCACCAGGAGGAGGCAAAGACACCCCAGCCAAAGGCTTAAATACCTCTCCCACTTCCCCCATCCCCCAGTTATTCTTTGCCTTTCGTCACAGGAGGATGGCAGAGAAGTGTCAGCAGATTTCGGAGTAGTTCCTTAGGAAGGGTATCTGCTCTTCAATATGGGACTGGAGTTTTAAGTAGTCTTGTCAGCCTCTCAGTGAGAGCATTGACGAAAGTTAGAGTCTGGAAATTCAGGGAGAGTCTTTCTGCGAACCCATCCAGACTGCCTGCTAACAGCTCCTAAGCAATCAGTGTTGACGAGTTTCACTGCCTGCTCGTTTTTCTCACTCAAGTCTATGTCAGGAGCGATGCTACAAGACTGTCACACTTGAGAGGCTGTGTTTTTGTTCAACAGCGTGGATTCTGGTAAGATTGTTTAAATTTTTACACATGTTGAAAACGCTAGAAGACAGGGTCCCAGTGTGACTCCTTTTAACTTAATAGAATCATGGGTTAATATCTCCTGAGGGGGATTATTGAACAGTGGGGATTAATCAAATGTGATGCTTTGATTTTATCTGCAAACAACATAAAGGAACAGAAGCGCCACATGGCCCAATATTGTATGGAACAGAGATCATGGTATATGTTACAATTGCACTCACATGTGGTAGGACACCCCTAGTGGTGTTGACGGAACGATCTGGGATCAAATACAGTCACCCAAAAGACTGGCCTGTGGTGGATATTCAGATATCTGTAGAGAAGACAAGGGTGCCTATATGGCCTAGTTTTGTTGGAACAAGAGGTGAGAAGGTAAAATATTCACTCATGTTTGGTGGAGCACCTACCTTGTTGCTCTAGAGGCAAACTGGGATCAATAAAGTCACCCAGTAGACTTATTCTTCAGTAGTCAGGAACTCCCAGTAGTCCAATCTCAGAGTGAGGATGTGTAACAAAAAATGTGGTAAGGCAGCAAGTGGTAAGTTTGACAAAACTTACTTTATTAAAATAGGTAAAAACAGTTGCAACGCGTTTCTCAGCCAACCAGTGGCTGTTTCATCAGTCCTGTTCCAACAATACTAAGCCATATAGGCACCCTTGTCTTCTCTACAGATATCTGAATATCCACCACAGGCCAGTCTTCTGGGTGACTGTATTTGGTCCCAGATCGTTCCGTCCACACCACTAGGGGTGTCCTAACACATGTGAGTGCAATTGTCACATATACCATTATCTCTGTTCCATACAATATTGGGCCTTGTGGCGCTTCTGTCCCTTTATGTTGTTTATTTGATACCATCATCTCTAATCATAGTTAGTCAATATATGACTATTCATCTCACGTCTATTATTGTATTTTACACTTTGTATTTATATCATCTCAAACCACTCCTCTGTCAAATAGGAAATTTAGATAGGGGTTCCATCTGTCTATCCTTTTTGTACCATTGTTTGTGTGCTGATGTCAGTTTAGCATCATATTATAGCAATTTTATTAGTGACTTCTCCTACTACCGTATTCATTTATACCAAACCACTATTATATAGAGGCATTTTTTATCACTGGTGACACAAGGGCGCCCCCTACCCTCTTCACACACGCTTTGATTTTTTGCTGCTTTATGTGGGAGATTTATTAGGCTCATAGACTGTTTGTTATATGGCTGGAACGCACAGGTTTTTGCTTTCACTTTGAACGCTGCGCAGCTTGTAGCTTGGCATGCTTTTTCTCATAGCAGGGGCGGACCTGCCTTGTGCACCATGTGACCGGGAGTGGTCTCACTTTCATTTCCTCTTTCCTGACCGAGCTGGCTGTTGGAGAAGATGCTTTTTCTCTGTATTTTCTGGGTTTAGGAGCCGTTTTAAAAAATAAATAAAAAAGATTGTTTTATTTTCTGTGTCCTACCGTCATTAGCATAAGCTATGGAGGATTCTGAGATACTGGAGGGTACTCCCTCTATTCCAAATAGTAATACCTGTTTATATTGTGAGGAGGCCTTGGTATGCCCGCCCTCTCAACTATGTTCCACATGCCTTGACAACGTTATTAGGTCTGAGAAGGTTAACCCCTTTAGTACCACTGAGTCATTCACCTCTGACGACTTACCTTCCCATGAGGTGCATACCCATCAATCATCTTCTTTTACACACCCAGCTTCCCGTAGCACGCCTGATCCTCCATCTAGAGGGAGCCTTTTACCATCAGACTTAACCGCGCATTTAAAATCGGCGGTGTCTGAGGCCCTCAGTGCTTTACCTCGCCCCGCTAAACGCAAGCGAAAAGGTTAAACATAGCTCTCCTGCCCAGGGGTCATCATGTAATTTATTGGATTTCTCTGTTCTGACTCTGTTATCCGAGGATGAGTCATACTCTGAGGGTTCAGAGGGTGAACTTTCTGGGATGGAGTCTGCTGCCTTTAAGCCTCCTGCTGCGGAGGAATCAGCCTTTAGATTTAAGATTGAATACTTACATTTTCTTCTAAAAGAGGTCCTGTCTACATTAGAGGTTCCAGAGGCCAAGCTGCCTGATGAACCTTTGATTCCTAAATTAGACAGAGTGTACAAGGACAGGGTAGTGCCGTTAACTTTACCTGTACCTGTAAAGATGGCGAACATTATTAAGAACAAATGGGACACAATTGGATCTTCCTTTTCCCCTTCGTCTTCCTTTAAGAGACTCTCAATTGGAATTGTGGGGTTCCGTCCCTAAGGTGGATGGCGCTATCTCCACACTTGCCAAACATACTACTATCCCACTTGAGGATAGCTCGTCATTCAGAGAGCCAATGGATAAGAAGATGGAAACTTTTATAAGAAAGAGGTTCCAACATACGGGATACTTGTTTCAACCGGTAACGGCTGTTGCCTCGTTTGCTGGAGCAGCTACCTACTTGTGCGACTCCTTATCAGAATTGTTTGAGGTGGAGGGTCCCCTCGACGTTATCCAGGAAAGAATTAAAGCATTGAGAATTGCTAATTCTTTTATCTGTGATGCAAACATGCAGATTGTTCGCCTAAATGCTAAGGTCTCTGGTTTTTAAGGTCAGACCCGTTGGACGCTCTGGCTAAAGTCCTGGTCTGCGGACATGACTTGTAAGTCCAGACTTCTCTCCCTCCCTTTTAAGGGAAAGATTTTATTTGGTCCAGGCCTGGACTCCATTATCTCTATGGATACAGGGGGCAAGGGTGCCTTCCTACCGCAGGATAAAAAGAACAAGTCTAAAGAACAAAGTTGTAATATTTGTTCCTTTCGTTCTGATAAATTCCAACAACAGCAGCCCTCCGCTAAGCTTGAGCAATCCAGGAGTACTTTGAAGTTGGCTCAGTCCTGGAATAAATCCAAGCAGAGAAAGTAGCCCACTGAGACTAAATTGGCATGAAGGGGCCGCCCCCGATCCGGTGCTGGACCGTGTAGGGGGCAGACTGTCGGGTTTTTTAGACACTTGGTTCAGGGACGTGCAGGATCCATGGATCCTGGAGGTCATAGCTCAGGGATACACAATAGGTTTCAAGTCTCATCCACCCAAAGGCAGATTTCTCCTCTCAAGCCTGTCTTCTAGACCAGAAAAGAGGGAAGCCTTTCTGGGGTGCGTGCAGGATCTGTCATCCTTGGGGTCATTGTCCCGTTACCTATGGCAGAAAGAGGTTTGGGATACTATTCAAACCTTTTCGTGGTCCCAAAGAAGTAAGGAACTTTTCGCCTGATTCTGGACCTAAAGTGCTTAAACAAATTTAGTTAGGAAGGACAGTTCAGGACTACTATAGATCTAAAGGATACTTACCTTCACGTTCCAATTCACAAGAATCACTTCCAGTTCCTAAGGTTTGCGTTCCTGGACCAGCACTTCCAGTTCATTGCACTTCCATTTGGTTTAGCTACTGCTCCAATAATTTTTACAGAGGTTCTAGGGTCTCTTCTAGCCGTTGCCAGAACTTGGGGTATAGCAGTAGCTCCCTACTTGGATGATATTCTGGTACAAGCACCATCTTTTCGTCTAGCAGAGGACCATTTGGAATCTCTTCTCTCTCTTCTTCGATCTCATGGATGGAAGATGAACCTAGAAAAGGGTTCTTATTCCAAGCACCAGGGTAGAATTCTTGGGTACTATAATAGATTCCATATCCATGAGGATATTTCTAATGGACCAGAGAAGTTGCAAGCTTGCTTCAGCATGTCTTGCCCCCCGGACCTCCTTAAGGCCCTCTGTGGCTTAGTGTATAGAGGTAATTGGTCTCATAGTGTCCAGCATGGACATCATTCCCTTTGCCAGGTTCCGTGTCGGACCGCTGCAACTGTGCATGCTGAGGCAGTGGAACGGCGATCATTCAGATCTGTCTCAACAGATCTCTCTGTACAACCGGTCGAGAGAATTGATCTCTTGGTAGCTCTGTCCAGATCATCTGTCCCGAGGGACATCCTTCTTAAGACCTGTGGTCTCAGAAGGAACACTCCCTCCCAATCAACATTCTGGAACTTCGAGCAATCTTCAATGCTCTGAAGGCTTGGCCTCTTCTGGGTTTGTCCCGGTTTATCAGATTCCAGTCAGACAATATAACCTTGGTGGCCTACATCAACCATCAGAGGGGAATGAAAAGCTCCCTAGCAATGAGGGAGGTATCTCAAATTCTGGAGTGGGCGGAGGCCCACAGCTGTTCACTGTCAGCGATCCACATTCCGGGTTTGGACAACTGGGAAGCGGATTTTCTCAGCAGACAATCCTTTCATCTGGGGGAATGGTCTCTCCATCCCAAAGTGTTTGCGGAGATATGCAACAAGTGGGGGACGCCGGAGATAGATCTCATGACGTCTCGTCTCAATACAAAGCTACCCAGATATGGGTTGAGGTCCAGGGATCCTCAGGCAGAGCTAATAGATGCATTAGAAGTGCCTTGGAGGTTCAGTCTAACTTACCTTTTCCCCCCATTACCCCTTCTTCCTCGTGTAGTGGCCCGCATCAAGCAGAAGCAGGCATCAGTGATACTGATTGCTTCATTGTGGCTGCAAAGGATGTGGTTCGCGGATCTGGCGAGGATGTCATCTTCTCCTCCGTGGAAGTTACCTTGTCGCAGGGATCTGCTGGAACAAGGTCCTTTTGTTCATCAAAATCTAGATTCTCTGAGGCTGACTGCGTGGAGATTGAACGCATAGTCCTAGCCAAGAGAGGTTTTTCTGAGTAAGTGATTGATACTCTCACTCAAGCTTGTAAGCCGGTTACTCGTCGCATCTATCATAAGGTGTGGAGAACCTCTTATTCTGGTGTGAAGAGCATAGATTTTCCTGGCATAAAGTTAAGGTTGCCAGGATCCTATCATTTCTCCAGGATGGACTGGAGAAGGGCCTTTCTGCCAGTTCCCTGAGGGGACAGATTTCGGCCCTATCTGTTTTACTGCACAAGAGGCTCTCCGAGCTTCCTGATCTACAGTCCTTTGTTAAGGCTCTGATTAGGATCAGACCTGTGTCTAGATCTAAGGCTCCTTCTTGGAGTCTAAATCTTGTTCTTAAGGTGTTGCAACGGGCCCCGTTTGAACCTATGCATGAGATTGACATTAAATTGTTGTCCTGGAAGGTTATTTTTCTACTGGCTATTGCTTCTGCGCACAAAGTTTCTGAGATTGCCGCCTTGCAATGTGAGCCTCCTTATCTGGTGTTCCATTCTGATAAGGCTGTCCTACGTACTAAGTTAGGGTTTCTTTCTAAGGTTGTGTCAGACCGCAACATCAATCAAGAGATTGTGGTTCCTTCCTTGTGTCCAAATCCTTCTTCTGCGACAGAACGTATGCTTCATAATCTAGACGTGGTTCGCACCTTGAAGTTCTACCTTCAGGCTACTAAGGATTTTAGACGAACTTCTTCCTTGTTTGTTGTCTATTCCGGGAAGTGTAAGCGACAGAAGGTCTCTTCGACTTCCTTATCTTTTTGGTTAATGAATGTTTTCTGCTTTGCTTATGAGACAGCGGGACATGAACCTCCTCACAGAATTACAGCTCATTCTACTAGAGCAGTGGCTTCCTCTTGGGCCTTTAAGAATGAGGCCTCTATGGATCAGATTTGTAAGGCGGCTACCTGGTTCTCATTACACACTTTTTCTAAATTTTACAAGTTTGATGTTTTTGCTTCGGCTGAAGCGGCTTTGCAGGCTGTGGTGCCCTCAGATTAGGGTCCGCCTCTCTTTTTGTCAATGTTATTATTCAGTGTCCTCTAGAGCTTGGGTATTAGTTTATCAACAGCAAGGAATGATGCCGTGGACTCTCCTTATATTAAGAAGGAAAACATAAATTATGCGTACTAGATAATTTAATTTCCTTCTGTATAAGGAGAGTCCATGGCCCTGTCTGTGTTCTCCGATGGGAGAGGTATTTAAGCCTTTGGCTGGGGTGTCTTTGCCTCCTCCTGGTGGCCAGGTTCTGTATATCCCAACAGTAAGGAATGATGCCGTGGACTCTCCTTATACAGAAGGAAATTAAATTATCTGGTAAGCATAATTTATGTTTCTCCAACATAGGTGTGTCCGGTCCACGGCGTCATCCTTACTTGTGGGATATTCTCTTCCCCAACAGGAAATGGCAAAGAGCCCAGCAAAGCTGGTCACATGATCCCTCCTAGGCTCCGCCTACCCCAGTCATTCTCTTTGCCGTTGTACAGGCAACATCTCCACGGAGATGGCTTAGAGTTTTTTAGTGTTTAACTGTAGTTTTTATTATTCAATCAAGAGTTTGTTATTTTAAAATAGTGCTGGTATGTACTATTTACTCAGAAACAGAAAAGAGATGAAGATTTCTGTTTGTATGAGGAAAATGATTTTAGCACCGTAACTAAAATCCATGGCTGTTCCACACAGGACTGTTGAGAGCAATTAACTTCAGTTGGGGGAACAGTGTGCAGTCTCTTGCTGCTTGAGGTATGACACATTCTAACAAGACGATGTAATGCTGGAAGCTGTCATTTTTCCCTATGGGATCCGGTAAGCCATGTTTATTACGATGGTAAATAAGGGCTTCATAAGGGCTTATTAAGATTGTAGACTTTTCTGGGCTAAATCGATTCATTTTTAAAACATATTTAGCCTTGAGGAATCATTTTATCTGGGTATATTGATATTATAATATCGGCAGGCACTGTATTAGACACCTTATTTCTCTGGGGCTTTCCCAAAGCATAAGCAGAGCCTCATTTTCGCGCCGGTGTGGCGCACTTGTTTTTGAGAGGCATGGCATGCAGTCGCATGTGAGAGGAGCTCTGATACTTAGAAAAGGCTTTCTGAAGGCGTCATTTGGTATCGTATTCCCCTTTGGGTTTGGTTGGGTCTCAGCAAAGCAGATACCAGGGACTGCAAAGGGGTTAAAGTGTTAAAACGGCTCCGGTTCCGTTATTTTAAGGGTTAAAGCTTCCAAATTTGGTGTGCAATACTTTTAAGGCTTTAAGACACTGTGGTGAAAATTTGGTGAATTTTGTACAATTCCTTCATGTTTTTTCGCAATTGCAGTAATAAAGTGTGTTCAGTTTAAAATTTAAAGTGACAGTAACGGTTTTATTTTAAAACGTTTTTTGTACTTTATTATCAAGTTTATGCCTGTTTAACATGTCTGAACTACCAGATAGACTGTGTTCTGAATGTGGGGAAGCCAGAATTCCTGTTCATTTAAATAAATGTGATTTATGTGATAATGACAATGATGCCCAAGATGATTCCTCAAGTGAGGGGAGTAAGCATGGTACTGCATCATTCCCTCCTTCGTCTACACGAGTCTTGCCCACTCAGGAGGCCCCTAGTACATCTAGCGCGCCAATACTCCTTACTATGCAACAATTAACGGCTGTAATGGATAATTCTGTCAAAAACATTTTAGCCAAAATGAACCCTTGTCAGCGTAAGCGTGGCTGCTCTGTTTTAGTTACTGAAGAGCATGACGACGCTGATATTAATATCTCTGAAGGGCCCCTAACCCAATCTGAGGGGGCCAGGGAGGTTTTGTCTGAGGGAGAAATTACTGATTCAGGGAACATTTCTCAACAGGCTGAACCTGATGTAATTGCATTTAAATTTAAGTTGGAACATCTCCGCATTCTGCTTAAGGAGGTATTATCCACTCTGGATGATTGTGAAAAGTTGGTCATCCCAGAGAAACTATGTAAAATGGACAAGTTCCTAGAGGTGCCGGAGCTCCCAGAAGCTTTTCCTATACCCAAGCGGGTGGCGGACATTGTTAATAAAGAATGGGAAAGGCCCGGTATTCCTTTCGTCCCTCCCCCCATATTTAAAAAATTGTTTCCTATGGTCGACCCCAGAAAGGACTTATGGCAGACAGTCCCCAAGGTCGAGGGAGCGGTTTCTACTTTAAACAAACGCACCACTATACCCATAGAGGATAGTTGTGCTTTCAAAGATCCTATGGATAAAAAATTAGAAGGTTTGCTTAAAAAGATGTTTGTTCAGCAGGGTTACCTTCTACAACCAATTTCATGCATTGTCCCTGTCACTACAGCCGCATGTTTCTGGTTTGATGAGCTGATAAAGGCGCTCGATAGTGATTCTCCTCCTTATGAGGAGATTATGGACAGAATCAATGCTCTCAAATTGGCTAATTCTTTCACCCTAGACGCCACTTTGCAATTGGCTAGGTTAGCGGCTAAGAATTCTGGGTTTGCTATTGTGGCGCGCAGAGCGCTTTGGTTGAAATCTTGGTCGGCTGATGCGTCTTCCAAGAACAAGCTACTAAACATTCCTTTCAAGGGGAAAACGCTGTTTGGCCCTGACTTGAAAGAGATTATCTCGGATATCACTGGGGGTAAGGGCCACGCCCTTCCTCAGGATCGGCCTTTCAAGGCGAAAAATAGACCTAATTTTCGTCCCTTTCGTAAAAACGGACCAGCCCAAGGTGCTACGTCCTCTAAGCAAGAGGGTAATACTTCTCAAGCCAAGCCAGCTTGGAGACCAATGCAAGGCTGGAACAAGGGAAAGCAGGCCAAGAAGCCTGCCACTGCTACCAAGACAGCATGAAATATTGGCCCCCGATCCGGGACCGGATCTGGTGGGGGGCAGACTCTCTCTCTTCGCTCAGGCTTGGGCAAGAGATGTTCTGGATCCTTGGGCGCTAGAAATAGTCTCCCAGGGTTATCTCCTGGAATTCAAGGGACTTCCCCCAAGGGGGAGGTTCCACAGGTCTCAGTTGTCTTCAGACCACATAAAAAGACAGGCGTTCTTACATTGTGTAGAAGACCTGTTAAAAATGGGAGTGATTCATCCTGTTCCAATAAGAGAACAAGGGATGGGGTTCTACTCCAATCTGTTCATAGTTCCCAAAAAAGAGGGAACGTTCAGACCAATCTTAGATCTCAAGATCTTAAACAAGTTTCTCAAGGTTCCATCTTTCAAGATGGAAACCATTCGAACTATTCTTCCTTCCATCCAGGAGGGTCAATTCATGACCACGGTGGATTTAAAGGATGCGTATCTACATATTCCTATCCACAAGGAACATCATCGGTTCCTAAGGTTTGCATTCCTGGACAAACATTACCAGTTCGTGGCGCTTCCTTTCGGATTAGCCACTGCTCCAAGGATTTTCACAAAGGTACTAGGGTCCCTTCTAGCGGTGCTAAGACCAAGGGGCATTGCAGTAGTACCTTACCTGGACGACATTCTGATTCAAGCGTCGTCCCTTCCTCAAGCAAAGGCTCACACGGACATTGTCCTGGCCTTTCTCAGATCTCACGGCTGGAAAGTGAACGTGGAAAAGAGTTCTCTATCCCCGTCAACAAGGGTTCCCTTCTTGGGAACAATTATAGACTCCTTAGAAATGAGGATCTTTCTAACAGAGGCCAGAAAAACAAAACTTCTAGACTCTTGTCGGATACTTCATTCCGTTCCTCTTCCTTCCATAGCTCAGTGCATGGAAGTGATCGGGTTGATGGTAGCGGCGATGGACATAGTTCCTTTTGCGCGCATTCATCTAAGACCATTACAACTGTGCATGCTCAGTCAGTGGAATGGGGACTATACAGACTTGTCTCCGAAGATACAAGTAAATCAGAGGACCAGAGACTCACTCCGTTGGTGGCTGTCCCTGGACAATCTGTCTCAAGGGATGACGTTCCGCAGACCAGAGTGGGTCATTGTCACGACCGACGCCAGTCTGATGGGCTGGGGCGCGGTCTGGGGATCCCTGAAAGCTCAGGGTCTTTGGTCTCGGGAAGAATCTCTTCTACCGATAAATATTCTGGAACTGAGAGCGATATTCAATGCTCTCAAGGCCTGGCCTCGGCTAGCGAGGACCAAGTTCATACGGTTTCAATCAGACAACATGACAACTGTTGCGTACATCAACCATCAGGGGGGAACAAGGAGTTCCCTAGCGATGGAAGAAGTGACCAAAATCATTCTATGGGCGGAGTCTCACTCCTGCCACCTGTCTGCTATCCACATCCCAGGAGTGGAAAATTGGGAAGCGGATTTTCTGAGTCGTCAGACATTGCATCCGGGGGAGTGGGAACTCCATCCGGAAATCTTTGCCCAAGTCACTCACCTGTGGGGCATTCCAGACATGGATCTGATGGCCTCTCGTCAGAACTTCAAAGTTCCTTGCTACGGGGCCAGATCCAGGGATCCCAAGGCGGCTCTAGTGGATGCACTAGTAGCACCTTGGACCTTCAAACTAGCTTATGTGTTCCCGCCATTTCCTCTCATCCCCAGGCTGGTAGCCAGGATCAATCAGGAGAGGGCGTCGGTGATCTTGATAGCTCCTGCGTGGCCACGCAGGACTTGGTATGCAGATCTGGTGAATATGTCATCGGCTCCACCTTGGAAGCTACCTTTGAGACGAGACCTTCTTGTTCAGGGTCCGTTCGAACATCCGAATCTGGTTTCACTCCAGCTGACTGCTTGGAGATTGAACGCTTGATTTTATCGAAGCGAGGATTCTCAGATTCTGTTATCGATACTCTTGTTCAGGCCAGAAAGCCTGTAACTAGAAAGATTTACCACAAAATTTGGAAAAAATATATCTGTTGGTGTGAATCTAAAGGATTCCCTTGGGACAAGGTTAAGATTCCTAGGATTCTATCCTTCCTCCAAGAAGGATTGGAAAAAGGATTATCTGCAAGTTCCCTGAAGGGACAGATTTCTGCCTTGTCGGTATTACTTCACAAAAAGCTGGCAGCTGTGCCAGATGTTCAAGCCTTTGTTCAGGCTCTGATTAGAATCAAGCCTGTTTACAAACCTTTGACTCCTCCTTGGAGTCTCAATTTAGTTCTTTCAGTTCTTCAGGGGATTCCGTTTGAACCCTTACATTCCGTTGATATTAAGTTATTATCTTGGAAAGTTTTGTTTTTAGTTGCGATTTCTTCTGCTAGAAGAGTCTCAGAACTATCTGCTCTGCAGTGTTCTCCTCCTTATCTGGTGTTCCATGCAGATAAGGTGGTTTTACGTACTAAACCTGGTTTTCTTCCAAAAGTTGTTTCTAACAAAAACATTAACCAGGAGATTATCGTACCTTCTCTGTGTCCGAAACCAGTTTCAAAGAAGGAACGTTTGTTGCACAATTTGGATGTTGTTCGCGCTCTAAAATTCTATTTAGATGCTACAAAGGATTTTAGACAAACATCTTCCTTGTTTGTTGTTTATTCAGGTAAAAGGAGAGGTCAAAAAGCAACTTCTACCTCTCTCTCTTTTTGGATTAAAAGCATCATCAGATTGGCTTACGAGACTGCCGGACGGCAGCCTCCCGAAAGAATCACAGCTCATTCCACTAGGGCTGTGGCTTCCACATGGGCCTTCAAGAACGAGGCTTCTGTTGATCAGATATGTAGGGCAGCGACTTGGTCTTCACTGCACACTTTTACCAAATTTTACAAGTTTGATACTTTTGCTTCTTCTGAGGCTATTTTTGGGAGAAAGGTTTTGCAAGCCGTGGTGCCTTCCATTTAGGTGACCTGATTTGCTCCCTCCCTTCATCCGTGTCCTAAAGCTTTGGTATTGGTTCCCACAAGTAAGGATGACGCCGTGGACCGGACACACCTATGTTGGAGAAAACAGAATTTATGTTTACCTGATAAATTTCTTTCTCCAACGGTGTGTCCGGTCCACGGCCCGCCCTGGTTTTTTAATCAGGTCTGATAATTTATTTTCTTTAACTACAGTCACCACGGTACCATATGGTTTCTCCTATGCAAATATTCCTCCTTAACGTCGGTCGAATGACTGGGGTAGGCGGAGCCTAGGAGGGATCATGTGACCAGCTTTGCTGGGCTCTTTGCCATTTCCTGTTGGGGAAGAGAATATCCCACAAGTAAGGATGACGCCGTGGACCGGACACACCGTTGGAGAAAGAAATTTATCAGGTAAACATAAATTCTGTTTTCTTCCCCATTCTCATGCTCGGTTTGAACTTCAGTGAGTCGTCTTCACCACGTCTAGATGCATTGAGTTGCTGCCATGTGATTGGCTGATTAGCAATTTGTTACCAAGCAATTGCACAGGTGTACCTGATAAAATGACCATATATATATATATTTGTGGAAAAATCCATCAGATATATATTTAAATATCTCTTTAAGAATAAATAGAGCATATTCTGCTATGTACAGAACATTGGATCATGAAATATGCAGTATTATCTTCTTATGTTACACTTTTAAATAACCAAGAACGTGTTTGATCAACTTCTGGGTGTTTTTTACCAACTTTTTCGGCTCCATTGAAGTCTATAGGGGAATGTGATTTTGCGTTCTCAACTTTTTAAAGTCTGTTTGTTATTGCGATGTTACGAACACGAGAGCGCACACATTTTACTTTTAACTCTTACTCTGAACACACAAAAAAAAATACTTCTAGCTGTTTTAACACTTGAATGCGAGTGCAAACTACCGCTCCACTTGTAATCTAGTTATTTATCAAATAACAACTGCAAAACAATGCACTTTATAGTAACATAATGACCAAGGGTAAACCTGCTACATATCTGTCCCGAACTATCTTTATCAGATAACAACTTCAAAACAATGCACTTTATAGTAACATAATGACCAAGGCTAATCCTGCTACATATCTGTCCCTAACTATCTTCATTAGATAACAACTGCAAAATAATGCACTTTATAGTAACATACTGACCAAGGCTAAACCTGGTACATATCTGTCCCTAACTATATCAGATAACAACTGCAAAAAAATGCACATTATAGTAACATAATGAACATGGCTAACCCTGCTACATATATCCCTAACTGGCGTTAACTATTAACAACTGTGTGACGATGCATTTTATACTTACATAATGACCGTGGCTAACCTTGTTGGCTCCAGACTAATACACAAATTGGCTCTTCCAAATAAAGCCAATGGTGTGTGGGATTTGGCTATTAAAAACAACTGCAGCAAACAAGATGTTAATTTGTTGTATTAATGGTTTAGACTTGACTGGTTATTCTATAGCAGCACAGCAGTAAAGTGTTGTAATTACAAGCTGCTTACTCTCCCTTTACAGGGAGCTCTGAGTGATAAAACGGTATGTACAGGAGATGGTGTAAGGAAAAATGATGCGTTGTCCTATATGTTCATTTGCTTGTGTTGTATCTGTGCAGAATCTCAGGTGCCACCTCCCTCGGACCCGAGTGTACCCTATGATTACCACTTTGTTAAATGGATGATGAAGAACAAGGTATTTAGCCAAATGAGATCAGAAAAACCATATTGAGTTCAAGTAACACATCTATGTATGCATTTATGCATGTTTTTATGTATGTATGTATTTATGTATGTACGTATGTATTTATATACGTATGTATTTATGTATGTATGTGTGTATATATGCATTTATGTATGTATTTATGTGTGTATGTATTTATGTACGTATATATTTATGTATGTATGTATTTATGTATGCATTTATGCATGTATGTATGTATTTATGTATGTATTTATGGATTTATCTATGTATAGATCTATGTATATATTTATGTATGTATTTATGCATTTATGTATGTATATATGTATCTATCTATCTATCTATCTATATATATATATATATATATATATATATTTTTTTTTTATTTTTTTTTTGATACAAAGGATAGGGTGCACACAGATAGAATTAGAGGGTAAAGCGTGTTGTGCTGGCAATCCTAAATGAATATAAACAAATTAATTAGAAAAGAGCTCTAATATGTCAAAAGAGCTAAAGCGGATACCTGGCCGCACCAACACACCCCTACAGTATACTAAGGAATGACATCCTAAACAGGTCTGCTGAACATATGCTTTTAATAAAAACAAAGCCAAAAAAGATACATGCTGAGAATAATGGCAACAACAAGATTACAGCACACAAACATATATCATCTGATGAAGCCCTGAGTTCAGCCCGGAAAGGGGGAGGGGCGAAACGCGTAATGTGTAGAACAAGACACAGTGTGGAGGACGCCAGCATGGTGGATATGCTGTGAATCTGACGATATCAAGTGAACACAACCAAGCAAGTGAAGAGCTGCATAGGCGGAATACATCGCTGTAAGCCACACCACGGATGAGATCCTGTCAGGTAATACCGTAGAGTGTGTGAAGATAGCGGAGGTAAGCCATGCAGTAATAAGTCTTGCACACTGAAAGTTTAAGTTGGAGTTGTCATTAGCACATGGGATCAAGTTTGCAATAGTACTAGTACCATCCTTTGGACTCTCACATTACATCTTTAATCCGGTACCGGAACGTATACACATAATGAGATATCAAGGACGGTAACTTGTCTAAATCTTTAAACCGGAGCGTGTTTTTAACACTTAAGTGCCCGGCATCAAGGACGGACTTTCTCATGAGTTAACAATTACTTTGCAAATGCTAGCTCACAGTTGACAGTAGTGCACTACGCTTGGTATATGTTTGTGTGCTGTAATCTTGTTGTTGCCATTATTCTCAGCATGTATCTTTTTTGGCTTTGTTTTTATTAAAAGCATATGTTCAGCAGACCTGTTTAGGATGTCATTCCTTAGTATACTGTAGGGGTGTGTTGGTGCGGCCAGGTATCCGCTTTAGCTCTTTTGACATATTAGAGCTCTTTTCTAATTAATTTGTTTATATATATATATATATATATATATATATATATATAGGTACAAAGGTTTTACAGCGCCTGTATATCCACTATGACAGAAAATATAAATAAAAATGAAGATAAAAAATAAATAAACTGAACAGTTCATGTAAGTCCTTAGGGTGTATTCAATCAGTGGTGAATCGCCTACATCAGCTGATATAAGATAATAGGTGGTATTCAATACCCTTACCAGATATTACCCCAATCTAATGAGGTAAGTATGCCGCACTGGGGGTATGTGTAGATAGTTGGATCTCCTCCTAGCATCCGAATCAGATGGCTATTCCAGTTTCGTTAGCCTCCTGGAGTATGTGGGGATGTACTTCTGGTGGTGAAGATGTCCCACAAGCTTCCTGTGTAGGTATGTGGTTAGCCTCTTGGAGTGCTTCTCTGTCCCGGTATAAACTTTCTCCAGCGTAAGGGTACCCAGGGAGACAAGAGAGTGTATATAGTGTAATACAGCTTTATTCACAATAAGGCAGATAAAATACAATTCACATAGCACTCACATTTATCATCCTCAAACGAAATGAGGTATGTATATAGCATATAGGACCTTAGTAGGTCCCTCCTCGTGTGGGTGTCTGATAGAATTCCAAGATTCCTATTAGTAACCCCGTGGAGTAGCCCCACACAGCTGACAGTTATTAGCAATAAAAGTATAAGCAATAAAAAGTCTCTGGTGTATTAAAATAGCGCTAGATAATTAGCTAAGAGGAGGCACAACAATAACTTAAAATCAAGTAACTAGTATAAGTATAATATAAAATAAAAATTCCCTGACGCGTTTCAAAGGTTGTTTTAGGTTGATCCTTCTTCTTCAGAGGGGTGTCAGAGGTATGCCAGTGCGGCATACTTACCTCATTAGATTGGGGTAATATCTGGTAAGGGCATTGAATACCACCTATTATCTTATATCAGCTGATGTAGGCGATTCACCACTGATTGAATACACCCTAAGGACTTACATGAACTGTTCAGTTTATTTATTTTTTATCTTCATTTTTATTTATATTTTCTGTCATAGTGGATATACAGGCGCTGTAAAACCTTTGTACCTATATTTACTCTTACTGACTGGGGTTATTCATCTCATCCAGTATTTGTCTTGTATAGCTGCCTTTAATACCCTACTATTTCCTGACTAGCGCTACATACAGAGCATCGCTTGTGTCTACTCAGTGATCTGAGTGGCCTCATTCTACTTGTACTTCTATATATATATATATATATATATATATATGTATTTATGTATGAACAAAAAATGGTGAAAAAAGGAATATAAACAATATATTACTTTTTTTCTCGGGGGCGCACAACCTCTACTCCAATGCAACAATAAAAATAGTCAATTGGAAAACAAAAATTGTAATATTGATATATTAAAAAATGTAATGTGTATTTTGTGTTAAGAATCATATGAAGGTGTGAAATAAACCGCTTATATAAACTTATAATGTTGATAGATGTTAACAATAATTATCTAACACAATATGATATTTGGATATGCTCATAACATTTTTATTTATCCAATTGGGGATATAAAATCAAGTATGTGTAGAGTTTTTCTTTAAGAGGCTGCACCAATTGGAACCACAGGTGCAGAGGTACGGTCTGTATGTGACAAACAAACGGGAGAGAAGGGGCCCCTCATATCATAGCCATGTATGTGACAGTGTCTATATTCAAAAACATATGAATCTCATAATTTTTTATGGCACCTGGAGGAAAAGGTGAAAATGAGCCGGCAGATGCTCACAGAGGTCAGCTCGCTGAAAAACTTGTGGCGGCGGTTCTAACCATCTGGTGCGTGACTCGCTGGATGCAAACTTCTTGAGCGTTGTATCGCTTTCAGTGGCACAGCAAGTGTCAGAGATCGGTTCATCACAGGGAATTAAATCCTGCGATTGGTTCAGAAATATAGCAACATTTCTTGATATTCGCATTATATGGAAACGTTGCGCTCAATAGAGCCTCGTTCTCATGCGGCGAGACACGGCTAAGAACCTAGTGAAGCGAAGGGGATATATATTTACTGGGAACATAAAGTCCCCATAGATCACAATGTAAAGTCACTTTTCGGTGCCATTTCCCCCCACACCCAGTAGAGGAGATATTTGCAAAAAAATGACATACACTTCGGATCATTGGGTAACAAATTAAACAGGAGAAATATTTAGACTACACTGTTCCTTTAACATCAGGCTATTAGTAATGACTGCGTTTGCTGTTTCCTATGACTGAGGATTTTTCTCTCTGCCCCTATAGCGATTGGCAGCTATACCAATGTCGGCATTCTACAGCGCACCACATAAGAAGCAGTTTGAGAACTTCATCAGGTTTTGCTTTGTGAAGGTACGTACCCTCATACTGGCACAGGAGCGTGGCGAGACCTGGTTAGTGCATTATAAACAGAACGACCATATTATTTTATAAAGTTTGTTAAATAAAGTGTAATAATACAGTATAATTAGACCCAGTCATATTAACCTATACAGTAGGATCAGATATAATTATATTAACTGTACAGTAGGATCAGATATAATCATATTAACTGTACATTAGGATCAGATATAATCACATTAACTGTACAGTAGGATCAGACATAATCATATTAACTGTACAGTAGAAACAGATATAATTATATTAACTGTACAGTAGGATCAGATATAATCACATTAACTGTACAGTAGGATCGGATATAATCATATTAACTGTACAGTAGAATCAGATATAATCATATTAACTGTACAGTAGGATCAGATATAATCATATTAACTGTACAGTTAGATCGGATATAATCATATTAACTGTACAGTAGAATCAGATATAATCATATTAACTGTACAGTAGAATCAGACATAATCATATTAACTGTACAGTAGGATCAGATATAATCATATTAACTGTACAGTAGAATCAGATATAATCACATTAACTGTACAGTAGGATCAGGCATAATCATATTAACTGTACAGTTAGATCGGATATAATCATATTAAATGTACAGTAGAATCAGACATAATCATATTAACTGTACAGTAGGATCAGATATAATCACATTAACTGTACAGTAGGATCGGATATAATCATATTAACTGTACAGTAGAATCAGATATAATCATATTAACTGTACAGTAGGATCAGATATAATCATATTAACTGTACAGTAGGATCAGATATAATTATATTAACTGTACAGTAGGATCAGATATAATCACATTAACTGTACAGTAGGATCAGATATAATCATAACTGTACAGTAGGATCAGATATAATCACATTAACTGTACAGTAGGATCAGACATAATCATATTAACTGTACAGTAGGATCAGATATAATTATATTAACTATACAGTATGATCAGATATAATCATATTAACTGTACAGTATGATCAGATATAATCATATTAACTGTACAGTAGGATCAGACATAATCACATTAACTGTACAGTAGGATCAGATATAATCATGTTAACTGTACAGTAGAAACAGATATAATTATATTAACTGTGCAGTAGGATCAGATATAATCATATTAACTGTACAGTAGGATCAGATATAATTATATTAACTGTACAGTAGAATCAGACATAATTATATTAACTGTACAGTAGGATCAGATATAATCATATTAACTGTACAGTAGGATCAGATATAATTATATTAACTGTACAGTAGGATCAGATATGATCATATTAACTGTACAGTAGAATCAGACATAATCATATTAACTGTACAGTAGAATCAGATATAATCATATTAACTGTACAGTAGGATCAGATATAATCATATTAACTGTACAGTAGAATCAGATATAATCACATTAACTGTACAGTAGGATCAGACATAATCATATTAACTGTACAGTTAGATCGGATATAATCATATTAACTGTACAGTAGAATCAGATATAATCATATTAACTGTACAGTAGAATCAGACATAATCATATTAACTGTACAGTAGAATCAGATATAATCACATTAACTGTACAGTAGGATCAGGCATAATCATATTAACTGTACAGTTAGATCGGATATAATCATATTAAATGTACAGTAGAATCAGACATAATCATATTAACTGTACAGTAGGATCAGATATAATCACATTAACTGTACAGTAGGATCGGATATAATCATATTAACTGTACAGTAGAATCAGATATAATCAGATTAACTGTACAGTAGGATCAGATATAATCATATTAACTGTACAGTAGGATCAGATATAATCACATTAACTGTACAGTAGGATCAGATATAATCATATTAACTGTACAGTAGGATCAGATATAATCACATTAACTGTACAGTAGGATCAGATATAATCATATTAACTGTACAGTAGGATCAGATATAATCACATTAACTGTACAGTATGATCAGATATAATCATATTAACTGTACAGTAGGATCAGACATAATCATATTAACTGTACAGTAGGATCAGACATAATCATGTTAACTGTACAGTAGGATTAGATATAATTATATTAACTGTACAGTAGGATCAGATATAATCACATTAACTGTACAGTAGGATCAGATATAATCATATTAACTGTACAGTAGGATCAGATATAATCACATTAACTGTACAGTAGGATCAGACATAATCATATTAACTGTACAGTAGGATCAGATATAATTATATTAACTGTACAGTATGATCAGCTATAATCATATTAACTGTAAAGTATGATCAGATATAATCATATTAACTGTACAGTAGGATCAGACATAATCACATTAACTGTACAGTAGGATCAGACATAATCATATTAACTGTACAGTAGGATCAGACATAATCACATTAACTGTACAGTAGGATCAGATATAATCATATTAACTGTACAGTTAGATCGGATATAATCATATTAAATGTACAGTAGAATCAGACATAATCATATTAACTGTACAGTAGGATCAGATATAATCACGTTAACTGTACAGTAGGATCGGATATAATCATATTAACTGTACAGTAGAATCAGATATAATCATATTAACTGTACAGTAGGATCAGATATAATCATATTAACTGTACAGTAGGATCAGGTATAATCATATTAACTGTACAGTAGGATCAGATATAATCACATTAACTGTACAGTAGGATCAGATATAATCACATTAACTGTACAGTAGGATCAGATATAATCATATTAACTGTACAGTAGGATCAGATATAATCATATTAACTGTACAGTAGGATCAGACATAATCATATTAACTGTACAGTAGGATGAGATATAATCATATTAACTGTACAGTAGGATCAGATATAATCACATTAACTGTACAGTAGGATCAGACATAATCATATTAACTGTACAGTAGGATCAGATATAATTATATTAACTGTACAGTATGATCAGCTATAATCATATTAACTGTACAGTAGGATCAGATATAATCACATTAACTGTACAGTAGGATCAGATATAATCACATTAACTGTACAGTAGGATCAGATATAATCATATTAACTGTACAGTAGGATCAGATATAATCATATTAACTGTACAGTAGGATCAGACATAATCATATTAACTGTACAGTAGGATGAGATATAATCATATTAACTGTACAGTAGGATCAGATATAATCACATTAACTGTACAGTAGGATCAGACATAATCATATTAACTGTACAGTAGGATCAGATATAATTATATTAACTGTACAGTATGATCAGCTATAATCATATTAACTGTAAAGTATGATCAGATATAATCATATTAACTGTACAGTAGGATCAGACATAATCACATTAACTGTACAGTAGGATCAGACATAATCATATTAACTGTACAGTAGGATCAGACATAATCACATTAACTGTACAGTAGGATCAGATATAATCATATTAACTGTACAGTAAGATCAGATATAATCATATTAACTGTACATTAGGATCAGACATAATCATATTAACTGTACAGTAGGATCAGATATAATCATATTAACTGTACAGTAGGATCAGACATAATTATATTAACTGTACAGTAAGATCAGATATAATCATATTAACTGTACATTAGGATCAGACATAATCATATTAACTGTACAGTAGGATCAGATATAATCATATTAACTGTACAGTAGGATCAGACATAATTATATTAACTGTACAGTAGGATCAGACATAATTATATTAACTATACAGTAAGATCAGATATAATCATATTAACTGTACAGTAGGATCAGACATAATTATATTAACTGTACAGTAGGATCAGACATAATTATATTAAATGTACAGTAAGATCATATATAATCATATTAACTGTACAGTAGGATCAGATATAATTATATTAACTGTACAGTAGGATCAGATATAATCATATTAACTGTACAGTAAGATCAGACATAATTATATTAACTTTACAGTAGGATCAGAAATAATCATATTAACTGTACAGTAGGATCAGATATAATCATATTAACTGTACAGTAAGATCAGACATAATTATATTAACTGTACAGTAGGATCAGACATAATCACATTAACTGTACAGTAGGATCAGATATAATCATATTAACTGTACAGTAGGATCAGATATAATTATATTAACTGTACAGTAGGATCAGACATAATCACATTAACTGTACAGTAGGATCAGACATAATCACATTAACTATACAGTAAGATCAGATATAATCATATTAACTGTACAGTAGGGTCAGACATAATCATATTAACTGTACAGTAGGATCAGATATAATCATATTAACTGTACAGTAGGATCAGACATAATCATATTAACTGTACAGTAGGATCAGACATAATCACATTAACTGTACAGTAGGATCAGATATAATCATATTAACTGTACAGTAGGATCAGACATAATTATATTAACTGTACAGTAAGATCAGATATAATCATATTAACTGTACATTAGGATCAGACATAATCATATTAACTGTACAGTAGGATCAGATATAATCATATTAACTGTACAGTAGGATCAGACATAATTATATTAACTGTACAGTAGGATCAGACATAATCATATTAACTGTACAGTAGGATCAGATATAATTATATTAACTGTACAGTAGGATCAGATATAATCATATTAACTGTACAGTAAGATCAGACATAATTATATTAACTTTACAGTAGGATCAGAAATAATCATATTAACTGTACAGTAGGATCAGATATAATCATATTAACTGTACAGTAAGATCAGACATAATTATATTAACTGTACAGTAGGATCAGACATAATCACATTAACTGTACAGTAGGATCAGATATAATCACATTAACTGTACAGTAGGATCAGATATAATTATATTAACTGTACAGTAGGATCAGATATAATCACATTAACTGTACAGTAGGATCAGATATAATCATATTAACTGTACAGTAGGATCAGATATAATTATATTAACTGTACAGTAGGATCAGACATAATCACATTAACTGTACAGTAGGATCAGACATAATCACATTAACTATACAGTAAGATCAGATATAATCATATTAACTGTACAGTAGGGTCAGACATAATCATATTAACTGTACAGTAGGATCAGATATAATCATATTAACTGTACAGTAGGATCAGATATAATCACATTAACTGTACAGTAGGATCAGATATAATCATATTAACTGTACAGTAGGATCAGATATACTCATATTAACTATACAGTAGGATCAGATATAATCATATTAACTGTACAGTAGGATCAGATATAATCACATTAACTGTACAGTAGGATCAGATATAATCACATTAACTGTACAGTAGGATCAGACAATCATATTAACTGTACAGTAGGATCAGATATAATCACATTAACTGTACAGTAGGATCAGACAATCATATTAACTGTACAGTAGGATCAGATATAATCACATTAACTGTACAGTAGGATCAGCCAATCATATTAACTGTACAGTAGGATCAGATATAATTATATTAACTGTACAGTAGGATCAGACCTAATCACATTAACTGTACAGTAGGATCAGATATAATCACATTAACTGTACAGTAGGATCAGACAATCATATTAACTGTACAGTAGGATCAGATATAATCACATTAACTGTACAGTAGGATCAGCCAATCATATTAACTGTACAGTAGGATCAGATATAATTATATTAACTGTACAGTAGGATCAGACCTAATCACATTAACTGTACAGTAGGATCAGACAATCATATTAACTGTACAGTATGATCAGATACAATCATATTAACTGTACAGTAGGATCAGATATAATCATATTAACTGTACAGTAGGATCAGATATGATCATATTAACTGTACAGTAAGATCAGACATAATTATATTAACTTTACAGTAGGATCAGAAATAATCATATTAACTGTACAGTAGGATCAGATATAATCATATTAACTGTACAGTAAGATCAGATATAATCATATTAACTGTACAGTAGGATCAGACATAATTATATTAACTGTACAGTAGGATCAGACATAATTATATTAAATGTACAGTAAGATCATATATAATCATATTAACTGTACAGTAGGATCAGATATAATTATATTAACTGTACAGTAGGATCAGATATAATCATATTAACTGTACAGTAAGATCAGACATAATTATATTAACTTTACAGTAGGATCAGAAATAATCATATTAACTGTACAGTAGGATCAGATATAATCATATTAACTGTACAGTAAGATCAGACATAATTATATTAACTGTACAGTAGGATCAGACATAATCACATTAACTGTACAGTAGGATCAGATATAATCATATTAACTGTACAGTAGGATCAGATATAATTATATTAACTGTACAGTAGGATCAGACATAATCACATTAACTGTACAGTAGGATCAGACATAATCACATTAACTATACAGTAAGATCAGATATAATCATATTAACTGTACAGTAGGGTCAGACATAATCATATTAACTGTACAGTAGGATCAGATATAATCATATTAACTGTACAGTAGGATCAGACATAATCATATTAACTGTACAGTAGGATCAGACATAATCACATTAACTGTACAGTAGGATCAGATATAATCATATTAACTGTACAGTAGGATCAGACATAATTATATTAACTGTACAGTAAGATCAGATATAATCATATTAACTGTACATTAGGATCAGACATAATCATATTAACTGTACAGTAGGATCAGATATAATCATATTAACTGTACAGTAGGATCAGACATAATTATATTAACTGTACAGTAGGATCAGACATAATCATATTAACTGTACAGTAGGATCAGATATAATTATATTAACTGTACAGTAGGATCAGATATAATCATATTAACTGTACAGTAAGATCAGACATAATTATATTAACTTTACAGTAGGATCAGAAATAATCATATTAACTGTACAGTAGGATCAGATATAATCATATTAACTGTACAGTAAGATCAGACATAATTATATTAACTGTACAGTAGGATCAGACATAATCACATTAACTGTACAGTAGGATCAGATATAATCACATTAACTGTACAGTAGGATCAGATATAATTATATTAACTGTACAGTAGGATCAGATATAATCACATTAACTGTACAGTAGGATCAGATATAATCATATTAACTGTACAGTAGGATCAGATATAATTATATTAACTGTACAGTAGGATCAGACATAATCACATTAACTGTACAGTAGGATCAGACATAATCACATTAACTATACAGTAAGATCAGATATAATCATATTAACTGTACAGTAGGGTCAGACATAATCATATTAACTGTACAGTAGGATCAGATATAATCATATTAACTGTACAGTAGGATCAGATATAATCACATTAACTGTACAGTAGGATCAGATATAATCATATTAACTGTACAGTAGGATCAGATATACTCATATTAACTATACAGTAGGATCAGATATAATCATATTAACTGTACAGTAGGATCAGATATAATCACATTAACTGTACAGTAGGATCAGATATAATCACATTAACTGTACAGTAGGATCAGACAATCATATTAACTGTACAGTAGGATCAGATATAATCACATTAACTGTACAGTAGGATCAGACAATCATATTAACTGTACAGTAGGATCAGATATAATCACATTAACTGTACAGTAGGATCAGCCAATCATATTAACTGTACAGTAGGATCAGATATAATTATATTAACTGTACAGTAGGATCAGACCTAATCACATTAACTGTACAGTAGGATCAGATATAATCACATTAACTGTACAGTAGGATCAGACAATCATATTAACTGTACAGTAGGATCAGATATAATCACATTAACTGTACAGTAGGATCAGCCAATCATATTAACTGTACAGTAGGATCAGATATAATTATATTAACTGTACAGTAGGATCAGACCTAATCACATTAACTGTACAGTAGGATCAGACAATCATATTAACTGTACAGTATGATCAGATACAATCATATTAACTGTACAGTAGGATCAGATATAATCATATTAACTGTACAGTAGGATCAGATATGATCATATTAACTGTACAGTAAAATCAGACATAATCACATTAACTGTACAGTAGGATTAGATATAATCATATTAACTGTACAGTAGGATCAGATATAATCATATTAACTGTACAGTAAGATCAGATATAATCATATTAACTGTACAGTAGGATCAGATATAATTATATTAACTGTACAGTAGGATCAGATATAATTATATTAACTGTACAGTAAGATCAGATATAATCATATTAACTGTACAGTTGGATCAGATATAATTATATTAACTGCACAGTAAGATCAGATATAATCATATTAACTATACAGTAAGATCAGATATAATTATATTAACTGTACAGTAGGATCAGATATAATCATAATAACTGTACAGTAGGATCAGATATAATCATATTAACTGTACAGTAGGATCAGATATAATTATATTAACTGTACAGTAGGATCAGACCTAATCACATTAACTGTACAGTAGGATCAGACAATCATTAACTGTACAGTATGATCAGACCTAATCACATTAACTGTACAGTAGGATCAGACAATCATATTAACTGTACAGTATGATCAGATACAATCATATTAACTGTACAGTAGGATCAGATATAATCATATTAACTGTACAGTAGGATCAGATATAATCACATTAACTGTACAGTAAGATCAGACATAATCATATTAACTGTACAGTAGGATCAGATATAATTATATTAACTGTACAGTAGGATCAGACCTAATCACATTAACTGTACAGTAGGATCAGACAATCATATTAACTGTACAGTATGATCAGATACAATCATTAACTGTACAGTAGGATCAGATATAATCATATTAACTGTACAGTAGGATCAGATATAATCATATTAACTGTACAGTAGAATCAGACATAATTACATTAACTGTACAGTAGGATTAGATATAATCATATTAACTGTACAGTAGGATCAGATATAATTATATTAACTGTACAGTAGGATCAGATATAATTATATTAACTGTACAGTAAGATCAGATATAATCATATTAACTGTACAGTTGGATCAGATATAATTATATTAACTGCACAGTAAGATCAGATATAATCATATTAACTATACAGTGAGATCAGATATAATTATATTAACTGTACAGTAGGATCAGATATAATCATAATAACTGTACAGTAGGATCAGATATAATCATATTAACTGTACAGTAGGATCAGACATAATCATATTAACTGTACAGTATGATCAGATATAATCACATTAACTGTACAGTAGGATCAGATATAATCACATTAACTGTACAGTAAGATCAGACATAATCATATTAACTGTGCAGTAGGATCAGATATAATTATATTAACTGTACAGTAGGATCAGACCTAATCACATTAACTGTACAGTAGGATCAGACAATCATTAACTGTACAGTATGATCAGACCTAATCACATTAACTGTACAGTAGGATCAGACAATCATATTAACTGTACAGTATGATCAGATACAATCATATTAACTGTACAGTAGGATCAGATATAATCATATTAACTGTACAGTAGGATCAGATATAATCACATTAACTGTACAGTAAGATCAGACATAATCATATTAACTGTACAGTAGGATCAGATATAATTATATTAACTGTACAGTAGGATCAGACCTAATCACATTAACTGTACAGTAGGATCAGACAATCATATTAACTGTACAGTATGATCAGATACAATCATTAACTGTACAGTAGGATCAGATATAATCATATTAACTGTACAGTAGGATCAGATATAATCATATTAACTGTACAGTAGAATCAGACATAATTACATTAACTGTACAGTAGGATTAGATATAATCATATTAACTGTACAGTAGGATCAGATATAATCATATTAACTGTACAGTAAGATCAGATATAATCATATTAACTGTACAGTAGGATCAGATATAATTATATTAACTGTACAGTAAGATCAGATATAATCATATTAACTGTACAGTAGGATCAGATATAATTATATTAACTGCACAGTAAGATCAGATATAATCATATTAACTGTACAGTAAGATCAGATATAATTATATTAACTGTACAGTAGGATCAGATATAATCATATTAACTGTACAGTAAGATCAGATATAATCATATTAACTGTACAATAGGATCAGATATAATCATATTAACTGTACAATAGGATCAGATATAATCATATTAACTGTACAGTAGGATGAGATATAATCATATTAACTGTACAGTAAGATCAGATATAATCATATTAACTGTACAATAGGATCAGATATAATCATATTAACTGTACAGTAGGATGAGATATAATCATATTAACTGTACAGTAAGATCAGATATAATCATATTAACTGTACAATAGGATCAGATATAATCATATTAACTGTACAGTAGGATCAGATATAATCATATTAACTGTACAGTAGGATCAGATATAATCACATTAACTGTACAGTAGGATCAGATATAATCACATTTACTGTACAGTAGGATCAGATATAATCATATTAACTGTACAGTAGGATCAGATATAATCACATTAACTGTACAGTAGGATCAGATATAATCACATTAACTCTACAGTAGGATCAGATATAAGTATATTAACTGTACAGTAGGATCAGACATAATCATATTAACTGTACAGTAGGATCAGATATAAGTATATTAACTGTACAGTAGGATCAGATATAATCATATTAACTGTACAGTAGGATCAGATATAAGTATATTAACTGTACAGTAGGATCAGATATAATCACATTAACTGTACAGTAGGATCAGATATAATCACATTAACTGTACAGTAAGATCAGACATAATCATATTAACTGTACAGTAGGATCACATATAATCATATTAACTGTACAGTAGGATCAGATATAATCATATACATAATCATATTAACTGTACAGTAGGATCAGATATAATCATATTAACTGTACAGTAGGATCAGATATAAGTATATTAACTGTACAGTAGGATCAGATATAATCACATTAACTGTACAGTAGGATCAGATATAATTATATTAACTGTACAGTAGGATCAGATATAATAATATTAACTGTACAGTAGGATCAGATATAATCATATTAACTGTACAGTAGGATCAGATATAATCATATTAACTGTACAGTAAGATCAGACATAATCACATTAACTGTACAGTAGGATCAGATATAATCATATTAACTGTACAGTAAGATCAGATATAATTATATTAACTGTACAGTAGGATCAGATATAATTATATTAACTGTACAGTAAGATCAGATATAATTATATTAACTGTACAGTAGGATCAGATATAATCATATTAACTGTACAGTAGGATCAGATATAATCATATTAACTGTACAGTAAGATCAGATATAATCACATTAACTGTACAGTAGGATCAGATATAATTATATTAACTGTACAGTAGGATCAGATATAATCATATTAACTGTACAGTAGGATCAGACATAATCATATTAACTGTACAGTAAGATCAGATATAATCACATTAACTGTACAGTAGGATCAGATATAATCATATTAACTGTACAGTAGGATCAGACAGGTAAAATCCTTGTGCAATGCCGCCCCCTGCTCATTCACTGCCAATCGGCCGCTAGCAAGGGCTGTCAATCATCCGGATCGGGATGTTTTCAGTTCACCACCTAAAAGGTGGCAGCGAAGTTAAGGAACAGAGGTCTTACGGCTGCTGCTTCTTAACTTCCGTTTCTGGCAGACGATGGGGCGTCGATGCAACACCCACTGCTTAATAAATCGACCCCCTAAGTGTTTTGGGTGTTTTGATAAATCTTGACACCTCTCAGTTTGCAAGAAAAAAACCTAGAAAGTTCATCTATAAAAACAAAAAATGGAAATTGAAAGAAGGTTTAGATCAGCACAGGCAATAACAGAGAAGCATTTACAGAAATATCCCCAATGCTTTAACGCCCTGTTTTGTGTGTTTAGGAGGCTACAACATTGGAAGAAGCAGAGAAAATCTTAAGAAGTTGGAGCAACGAATCTGAATCCTCAGAAAAGCCATAATGTCAATGAACTGTGTGTGACCTGCAGCTATTATCTAAACTTAAAGGGACAGTCAACACTAAAATTGTTATTGTTTAAAAAGATAGATTATGGGGCCCATTTATCATTGTGCGAGTGGACATGATCTGATATTGCGTATCATGTCCACCGCACATCGATAAATGCCGACAGCGTACGCTGTCGGCATTTATCATTACACCAGCAGTTCTTGTGAACTGCTGGTGCAATACCACCCCTGCAGATTAGCGGGGGGTGTCAATCAACCTAATCGTATTTGATCGGGTTGATTTCCTACGATGTCTGTCTGCCTCCTCAAAGCAGGCGGATAGGTTATAGAGAAACTTGTGTTTCTGGCAACCCTGAAAGCTCGCCAGAAACACAGGGCATCAAGCTCCGTTTGGAAGTTGATAATTCGGCCCCAAAGCCTTTACTACCCATTTTCCCAGCTTTGCACAACCAGCATTGTTATATTAATATACTTTGTAACATTGAAACCTCTAAATGTCTGCCTGTTTCTAAGCCATCAAAGACAGCCTCTTATCACATGCTTTTTTATTAGTTTTTCACAACAGGGGACTGCTAGTTCATGTGAGCCATATAGATAACATTGTGATCACTGCACCGGCTTGTGGTAGACACTGCACTTATTGACTAAAATGCAAGTAAATATATAATAACTAAAAGTCATGTGATCAGGGGGCTATCAGACGAGGCTTAGATACAAGGTAATCACAGAGGTAAAAAGTGTATTAACCCTTTCGTGACAGGGTTAAAGTGTCTACATCGGAACACCTGTTCCGATGTAGACAAATTGAAACTACGCGATCGTGCATACGATCGCGAGATTTCAATTATTGGATCGCATCTGGAGGGCGTCCCTACAACCCTAGGAACGCCCTCCAGACCGCGATCAAGTCCTTGAAGCGCAGAAGGCTTCAGGACAGCCGTTTGATATGACGTTCTATTCCGTCATAACGGCTTTAAAGCCCAGTGTAAATATGACGGAATAGAACGGCATAACGGCGTTAAAAGGTTAATATAACTGTGTTGGTTATGCAAAACTGGGGAATGGGTAATAAAGGGATTATCTATCTTTTAAAACAATAAAACTTCTGGTGTAGACTGTTCCTTTAATGCAACACCAGTGGTTGCTAATTCTCTACCTCCTACTGATCATCAAGAACTCAGTCGTGTAGCGGTTTATTATTATCAGTTATTTGTATAGTGCCACCAGATACTGCAGGGTGGGGTCACACAATGACACATAATCATGGTAAACAAGCAAATACAGATATATAAAACGGACTAAACAAAACACATTAATATAGGCAGCATGCCCTGTTTTAAAGAACTTACACTCTACAGTATACCTAACTAGTAGACAGCAGAAAGACTTTTATTTACAGTTCGTGTGCACATTATTTAGTTTTTTTTAAATGTCATGTTCTGTTTTACAAGAATAAAAATTGCAATTTCTCCCCTAAAACTGTAAGCGATGGGATCAATAAGATCTCTTTTTATTTTTGTATAAACATAAAACGAATTTACTTGTAGGTTGCTGGCGGCATCAAAAGGTAGAAACACTGAGAACAAACTTATATTTTTGTAGCAAATATTCATATTAGAGCTAGGTCTGTTTATTTTATATGTATTGCAGTTCTGTTTTCTGAATAAAAATAAATAAATACATTGCATCTATGCCTTATATTATATGAAACGAGGAAAGAGAAGCGCTGGGTCTTTTAGTAGATATACAGGGTTTATTCAGGAGCAGGCTTCTATAATAGGCACAAGGTAAGCTCCTATCTAATGCGTTTCGCGCATGAGCACATGCGCTTCATCAGAGATATATATTATATATTATAAAGAATAACAGGGGAAAAATAAATATATATTTGAATAAGCAGCATAAAAAACAGTGACAAGTACCAAATAGTATCACTAAGAACAAACATCTAATGGTATCAAACATAGCTCTGTAGCTTGTTCTAGCGCATGGTACTGGGCACCTTCCAGCGGATTAGTGAGCCAATCCAGAGCTCACGCAGGAGTCATTTTAAAAAAACAACAATTTTGGACGACATTGCCGTGGATGTTTACAAAGAAAAATAAATTTTACCAAAGTAAATCAGTAATTCAGACTTTAAAAAAAATACTAAATTCTTCCTATTCATGACCTATGTTTTATGTTTGTTTAACATCAAATTTGAAGAGAAGTTAAACGTTTCCAGCAAGACTTTAACCATGAAAATCAGACGGTTATTAGTACGGATTGCTAGAATATTCATTCCAAGTTCTTGTAATTATTTAATGGGGGGGGGAAAAACTTACTAAACTTTTCATTCAGATGTGTAAATGCAGGGAAATTACTCAATAGAAATAGTGGAAATCAGTCCTTTGGTGAGGATGGATTGCACATTCCTTAGCGTTGCTTGGTGCAGGGAACAGCTGATCAGTTTTTATTTCTTCTACTGAATGTTCTATAAACTCTTAATGACATGGTATTGAAGGTCCATTGCCATGTGTGTGTATATCTATATATATATATATATAAATTAGAGTCTAGGGGGTAGATTTATCATAGTGCGAGCGGACATGATACAATGTAACGTATTATGTCCGCTGCACACCGATAAATGCTGAACTGCTGGTGCAATGATAAATGCAGATATCGATGTGCAGCGGACATGATACGCTACATTCTATCATGTCCGCTCGCACTATGATAAATCTACCCCTTAGTCTTATTGTGGCTACAAATACTAGTAAAAAAAGAGAGTTAAATAAATAATGCCCATCAAATGACAGATCCATCTGTAAGCATGTAGACACCTGTAATAGTTTGTATTCAGCTGCACAAATAAATGTATGCCCTTAAGGTGTGTATTGCCAGGTAGTCTTTTAAATCACCGGTAAATCCCAGACCGTCTAGTCCTGTAAGTCACTATATAAGTAGAAGCACAAAGTCGACCCCACCAACCCTCTTACAAGACCTCTTACCAAACGTGTGTTTTCAGCCTCACTAGTAACACTTTTCTACTGACCGCATATGGACTCCAAATTTGCTGCTAACATCAAGCGTGTTTGGTCTCTGCGTCTCTCTCGTCTATTGCGGTCATGTGATCATTCCGATTCTCGTGATTGGCTAACAGACGGGTAACCAGTAAAGAGGGGAATAGCAGGGGTAATTCAAACTTCCAATCTTGGGTGGATTATGCAAAAGTGCACTTTCAAGTTTGTGTCTGATTCAGATAGATTTGTTTAAGCATTTCGGCACTGTTTCCTGCGCCTTTATCAAAAGTTTATGACTGTTGGATTCAGATAATGGGGCCTAATTACTAACCTGCGAGCGGACATGATCTGATATTGCGGATCACGTCCGCCGCACATCGATAAATGCCGACAGCAGTTCTGGTAAACTGCTGGTGCAATACCGCCCCCTGCAGATTCGCGGCCGGCCGCTAGCAGTAGGTGTCAATCAACGCGATGTCTGTCCGCCTCCTCAGAGCAGGTGGACAGGTTATGGAGCAGCGGTCTTTAGACCGCGGCTTCATAACTGGTGTTTCTGGTGGTCGCCAGAAACACGGCCCTTCAAGCTCCGTTTGGAGCTTGATAAATGGGCCCCAATGTGTCTTTATAGTCCTATTGGGCTCCACCTATCAAATGTTCTCTCCCAATCAAAAACTTAGAGGCATGATTTTAATTTGTGCAGTCTTGACAGGTGATACACGATCTTCTTTATAGCTGCATTTGCAAGTTCCTAGGTTTAAACTTCTTTGCAGGATGACAACAGTTTAGATATTAAATGCACCAAAAGTATATACCGTATTGTTCCGAGTATAGGCCGCACTTTTTCCCCCTAATGAAAATCTTTAAATTAGGGGTGCAGCCTATAATCAGATGCAGCCTATAATCAGATGCAGCCTATAATCAGATGTTATTTGAATTTTTTGCATCAGTGCGTGTGCTATGGACATTTGGAGGCTGGCGCAGATAGGAGTAGACAGCAGTAGTGAAGAGCGTGACAATGGGAGCTGCTGTGGGCGTCTGGGGCTGGGCAGTGGGCGGACAAACTAGGAGATGGCAAAAAATGAAGAGGATCCCGGGTGTTAAATTTAAAAGGTGAACTTTATTTATCTTCAGTAAAAAACATCATATATATATGTCTATATGATGTTTCTTTCATGTAATTGGCAAGAGTCCATGAGCTAGTGACGTATGGGATATACAATCCTACCAGGAGGGGCAAAGTTTCCCAAACCTCAAAATGCCTATAAATACACCCCTCACCACACCCACAATTCAGTTTTACAAACTTTGCCTCCTATGAAGGTGGTGAAGTAAGTTTGTGCTAAGATTTCTACATTGATATGCGCTTCTCAGCATTTTGAAGCCCGATTCCTCTCAGAGTACAGTGAATGGTTTTCCTCACGGGGGATCTATTTCATAGGTTCTCTGTTATCGGTCGTAGAGATTCATCTCCTACCTCCCTTTTCAGATCGACGATATACTCTTATATTCCATTACCTTTACTGATAACCGTTTCAGTACTGGTTTGGCTATCTGCTATATGTGGATGGGTGTCTTTTGGTAAGTATGTTTTCATTTCTTAGGACACTCTCAGCTATGGTTTGGCACTTTATGTATTTATATAAAGTTCTAAATATATGTATTGTACTTATATTTGCCATGATTCAGGTTTTCAGTATATTTCCTTTTGCAGACTGTCAGTTTCATATCTGGGAAATGCTTTTTTATGAAAATTTATTTCTTACCTGGGGTATAGTCTCTTTTCCAAATTGACTGTCTTTTAAATTCGCGGGCAGAATTAGGCTTGCGAGGGCGCAAATTGCCAACGTTTATTGCGTCATTCTTGACGCAAAGTTACATTCATTGACGCAAAATCATAATTTCCAGCGTCTTAGTTGACGCCGAGTCCTTCACAAGGTGGCGTCATCTGTGACACGAGTATGTCATTTCCGGACGTTTTTGGCCCCAAATTTTTTTTTCTGTTTGTTGTGCGTCATACTTGGCACCACATATTTTCATTATTTAAGACCCCATTCCTATATGCCTCTTGCCTTTTTTCTCTATCAGCGGGCTAGGCAGTTTGAATTTTTTCCCATTCCTGAAACTGCCATATAAGGAAATTGATAATTTTGCTTTATATGTTGTTTTTTTCTCTTACATTTGCAAGATGTCTCAATCTGATCCTGTCTCAGAAATCACTGTTGGAACCCTGCTGCCTGATAACAGTTTTACCAAAGATAAGTGCATTTGTTGTAAACTTGTGGAGGTTTTATCTCCTGCTGTGGTTTGTAATAGTTGTCATGATAAACTTTTACATGCAGAGAATGTATCCATCAGTAGTAGTTCATTACCTGTTGCTGTTCCCTCAACATCTAATGCACAAGATATACCTGTAAATTTTAAATAATTTATTTCTGATTCTATTCAGAAGGCTTTGTCTGCCATCCCGCTTTCTAATAAACGTAAAAGGTCTTTTAAAACATCTCATAAAGTTGATGAAATTTCAAATGACCGGCAATTATCCTTCTCTTATGGGGATCTATCAGGTTCAGAAGATCCTGCCTCAGATATTGATACTAACAAATCTTCTTATTTATTTAAAATGGAGTATATTCGTTCTTTGTTAAAAGAAGTGTTGATTACATTGGATATGGAGGAAACTAGTCCTCTTGATATTAAAACTAGTAAACGTTTAAATTCTGTTTATAAACCTCCTGTGGTTATTCCAGAGGTTTTTCCAGTTCCTGACGCTATTTCTGATATGATTTCTAAGGAATGGAATAGGCCTGGTACTTCTTTTATTCATTCTTCAAGGTTTAAAAAATGGTATCCTTTGCCAGCAGTTTCTTTAGAGTTTGGGGGAAAGATCCCCAAGGTTGATGGGGCTATCTCTACTCTTGCTAAACGTACTACTATTCCTATGGAAGATAGTACTTATTTTAAAGATCCTTTAGATAGGAAACTTGAATCTTATCTAAGAAAAGCCTATTTACAGTGGATATAAAAAATCTACACACCCCTGTTACAATGACCTAAATTAAAAAAACAAACAAAAAAAAACCCCCACTAAATTGCACAAAATAAAAAACAAATTAACAGATATTTAAAACTAATTACACCTAATCTAATAGCCCTATCAAAATAAAAAAAGCCCCCCCAAAATAAAAAAAACCCTAGCCTAAACTACCAATAGCCCTTAAAAGAGCCTTTTGCGGGGCATTGCCCCAAAGATATTAGCTCTTTTACCTGTAAAAAAACAAACAAACAAACAACCTCACCAACAGTAAAACCCACCACTCACACAACCAACCCCACAAATAAAATCCTAACTAAAAAAACCTAAGCTCCCCATTGCCCTGAAAAGGGCATTTGGATGGGCATTGCCCTTAAAAGGGCCTTTAAGCTCTATTGCTGCCCAAACCCTAACCTAAAAATAAAACCCACCCAATAAACCCTTAAAAAAACCTAACACTAAACCCTGAAGAGATCCACTTACAGTTTTGAAGAGCCGACATCCATCCTCAACGAAGCCGGGAGAAGTCCTCAGCGAGGCGGCAAGAAGTCCTCAACGAATCCGGGAGAAGTCTTCATCCAAGCCGGCAGAAGTGGTCCTCGAGACGGGCAGAAGTCTTCATCCAGACGGCATCTTCTATCTTCATCCATCCGGCGCGGAGCGGGCTCCATCTTCAAGACATCCGAAGCGGAGCATCCTCTTCTTTCTGACGACTAACAACGAAGGAAGGTTCCTTTAAATCATCCAAGATGGCGTCCCTTGAATTCTGATTGGCTGATTCTATCAGCCAATCGGAATTAAAAGTGAAAAAATCCTATTGGCTGATCCAATCAGCCAATAGGATTGAGCTTGCATTCTATTGGCTGTTCCAATCAGCCAATAGAATGCAAGCTCAATCCTATTGGCTGATTGGATCAGCCAATAGGATTGAAGTTCAATCCTATTGGCTCATTGCATCAGCCAATAGGATTTTTTTCACCTTTAATTCCGATTGGCTGATAGAATTCTATCAGCCAATCGGAATTCAAGGGACGCCATCTTGGATTACATCCCTTAAAGGAACCTTCATTATTCAGTCGCCGTCGTAAGAAGAGGATGCTCCACGCCGGATGTCTTGAAGATGGAGCTGCTCTGCGCCGGATGGATGAAGATAGAAGATGCCGTCTGGATGAAGACTTCTGCCCGCTTGGATGAAGACTTCTGCCGGCTTCGCTGTGGACTTCTGCTGCTTCGTTGAGGATGGATGCTTCGTTGAGGATGGATGTCGGGTCTTCATAAACTGTAAGTGGATCTTTGGGGGTTAGTGTTAGTTTTTTTTTAAGGGTTTATTGGGTGGCTTTTAATTTTAGGTTAGGGACTTTGGGCGGAAAAAGAGTTAAATGCCCTTTTAAGGGCAATGAGGAGCTTAGGTTTTTTTAGATAGGTTTTTATTTGGGGGGTTTGGTTGTGTGGGTTTTATTGTTGGGGGGTTGTTTGTATTTTTTTTTACAGGTAAAAGAGCTGATTTATTTGGGGCAATGCCCCACAAAAGGCACTTTTAAGGGCTATTGGCAGTTTTTTTTTTTTTTTTTTAGAGCCTTTTGCGGGGCATTGCACCAAAGAAATTAGCTCTTTAACCTGTAAAAAAACAAACAAACAAACAACCCCACCAACAGTAAAACCCACCACTCACACAACCAACCCCCCAAATAAAATCCTAACTAAAAAAACCTAAGCTCCCCATTGCCCTGAAAAGGGCATTTGGATGGGCATTGCCCTTAAAAGGGCATTTAGCTCTATTGCTGCCCAAACCCTAACCTAAAAATAAAACCCACCCAATAAACCCTTAAAAAAACCTAACACTAAACCCTGAAGAGATCCACTTACAATTTTGAAGAGCCGACATCCATCCTCAACGAAGCCGGGAGAAGTCCTCAGCGAGGCGGCAAGAAGTCCTCAACGAAGCTGGGAGAAGTCTTCATCCAAGCCGGCAGAAGTGGTCCTCGATACGGGCAGAAGTCTTCATCCAGACGGCATCTTCTATCTTCATCCATCCGGCGCGGAGCGGCTCCATCTTCAAGACATCCGAAGCGGAGCATCCTCTTCTTTCCGACGACTAACGACGAATGAAGGTTCCTTTAAATCATCCAAGATGGCGTCCCTTGAATTCTGATTGGCTGATAGAATTCTATCAGCCAATCGGAATTAAAAGTGAAAAAATCCTATTGGCTGATCCAATCAGCCAATAGGATTGAGCTTGCATTCTATTGGCTGTTCCAATCAGCCAATAGAATGCAAGCTCAATCCTATTGGCTGATTGGATCAGCCAATAGGATTGAAGTTCAATCCTATTGGTTGATTGCATCAGCCAATAGGATTTTTTTCACCTTTAATTCCGATTGGCTGATAGAATTCTATCAGCCAATCGGAATTCAAGGGACGCCATCTTGGATTACATCCCTTAAAGGAACCTTCATTATTCAGTCGCCGTCGTAAGAAGAGGATGCTCCACGCCGGATGTCTTGAAGATGGAGCTGCTCTGCGCCGGATGGATGAAGATAGAAGATGCCGTCTGGATGAAGACTTCTGCCCGCTTGGATGAAGACTTCTGCCGGCTTCGCTGAGGACTTCTGCTGCTTCGTTGAGGATGTCGGGTCTTCATAAACTGTAAGTGGATCTTTGGGGGTTAGTGTTAGGTTTTTTTAAAAGGTTTATTGGGTGGCTTTTAATTTTAGGTTAGGGACTTTGGGTGGAAAAAGAGTTAAATGCCCTTTTAAGGGCAATAGGGAGCTTAGGTTTTTTTAGATAGGTTTTTATTTGGGGGGTTTGGTTGTGTGGGTTTTATTGTTAGGGGGTTGTTTGTATTTTTTTTTACAAGTAAAAGAGCTGATTTATTTGGGGCAATGCCCCGCAAAAGGCCCTTTTAAGGGCTATTGGCAGTTTAGTTTAGTTTTTTTTTTTAATTTTATTTTTTTATTTGATAGGGCTGTTAGATTACGTGTAATTAGTTTAAATATTTGATAATTTCTTTTTTATTTTGTGTAATTTAGTGTTTTTGTTTTTCTTTGTAATTTAGTTAATTGTTTTTAATTAATGTAATTTATTTAATTGTAGTGTAAGGTTAGGTGTCAGTGTAAGATAGGTTAGGTTTTATTTTACAGGTAAATTTGTATTTATTTGAACTAGGTAGTTAGTAAATAGGTAATAACTATTTACTAACTAATCTACCTTGTTAAAATAAATACAAACTTGCCTGTACAATAAAAATAAACCCTAAGATAGCTACAATGTAACTTTTAGTTATATTGTAGCTAGCTTAGGGTTTATTTTATAGGTAAGTATTTAGTTTTAAATAGGAATTATTTAGTTATTAATAGTAGGTTTTATTTAGATTTATTTTAATTACATTAAAGTTAGGGGGTGTTAGGGTAAGACTTAGGGTTAGGTTTAGGGGTTAATAACTTTAGTATAGTAGCGGCGATTTTGGGGCAGCAGATTAGGGGTTAATAACAGTAATGTAGGTTGTGGCGATGTTAGGGACAGCAGATTAGCGGTTAATAATATTTAACTAGTGCTTGCGATGCAGGAGCGTGGCGGTTTAGGGGTTAATATGTTTATTATAGTGGCAGCGATGTCAGGAGTGGCAGATTAGGGGTTAATTTTATTTTAGTGTTTGCGATGCGGGAGGGCCTCGGTTTAGGGGTTAATAGGTAGTTTATGGGTGTTACTGTACTTTGTAACACTTTAGTTATGAGTTTTATGTTACAGCGCAAAACTCACTACTAACTTTCAGTTTACGGTATGGATCTTGTAGTTATAGGCTGTACCACTCAGTTTTTGGCTGGAAAGGCAAACTCGTAATACCGGTGCTATTGAAGTCCCATTGAAAAATGACTTTTTGAAAGCTGCGGTAGTTACGTTGCGTTACGGCCGAAAAATTGTGCGGTACAGATATTCTGACAAGACTCATAATACCAGCAGTAGTGAAAAAGAGCCATAACGCTGCTTTTTCACTCAAAACTCGTAAAATCTAGCCGTTAGTTCTAAGTAAATTCATTAAGCGGAAAGGATTTATTATTTTAATGTTCATAGGTTAAATCGAAGCTACTATGATATATTTTAAAAATTGCATTAATTATTGTGGTTAAATTGAACTTAAGTAATGCCATATTAATTGATTTATGTTGAATTAATAATATTGTGTTAAATCTCTGGTTGTTTAATTGAAGTACCTAAGATTATTTTGGCCTAATAGTGAATTATAATTTCCTGGAAATTCTATTACATTTGTGGGAGTTAAGCTATGATTTCATTGTGAGATTTGGATATATGCGCTGTCCAAAACGTTGTTAAATAAACCATAGATTGAATTGGTTAATATTTCTGGCTATTAATAAATTATTTTAGTAAAATTTAAGTGTGATTCATTTTGAGTTAAAGTGAAGGTAAAGTTTCACGAATGAGTGCAAGGTTTTAAAAAATATTATTAAAAACAGGCGCACTTTCATTCATGAAAGTTTACATTTCACCGGTTTTGTTAAAATATTTACCCCCCGCCGTCTCTTTATACCTCAGCAATGAAGAATCCGGCTTCCTCTAATCACGGAGTGGCTTAAGGAAATGTTTGCTCTGGGGGGGTAGCCGTTATTGGAGGAAGCCGGATTCGTCATTGCTGACGTATGAAGAGACGAGCGGCGGGGAAATTGCTGCTCCGGCTTGCAAGAAGAAAAGGTAAGTATTTTAACAAAACCGGGGAAATGTAAAGTTTCATGAATGAAAGTGCCCCTGTTTTTAATAGTATTTTTTAAAAACCGGGCACTCATTCGTGAAAGTTTACATTCACTTTAAGGTAGATTTGCATATTATAAAGTGTCCACAATACAGAGGTACCAGACGATGTAATTGAATATTAATTGATCAAAGATTTTTATAGCGTGCTAAATTACTTTAAGATTGTGATAATCAATTAACATATATACCTGGTCATAAGTGATATTCAGTTTACTGCACAAATATAATCAATGTGTTCATGAAGATTAACTGGTCAGAATTTAAGAAATATTTTATAGTGTTATTGAATATTAATATCGAAATTGACGATAATTTTATTATTATTAATTAGGAAAATTCAGAATCAAACATTCCAACATGCTTGGAGGTTACTGCTGAGATAAATATACCAACAATACACATTTCTTTCATGTAATTAGCAAGAGTCCATGAGCTAGTGACGTATGGGATATACATTCCTACCAGGAGGGGCAAAGTTTCCCAAACCTCAAAATGCCTATAAATACACCCCTCACCACACCCACAAATCAGTTTTACAAACTTTGCCTCCTATGGAGGTGGTGAAGTAAGTTTGTGCTAGATTCTACGTTGATATGCGCTCCGCAGCAGGTTGGAGCCCGGTTTTCCTCTCAGCGTGCAGTGAATGTCAGAGGGATGTGAGGAGAGTATTGCCTATTTGAATTCAATGATCTCCTTCTACGGGGTCTATTTCATAGGTTCTCTGTTATCGGTCGTAGAGATTCATCTCTTACCTCCCTTTTCAGATCGACGATATACTCTTATATATACCATTACCTCTACTGATTCTCGTTTCAGTACTGGTTTGGCTTTCTACTACATGTAGATGAGTGTCCTGGGGTAAGTAAGTCTTATTTTTGTGACACTCTAAGCTATGGTTGGGCACTTTTATATAAAGTTCTAAATATTTGTGTTTAAACATTTATTTGCCTTGATTCAGGATGTTCAACATTCCTTATTTCAGACAGTCAGTTTCATTATTTGGGATAATGCATTTGGATAATCAATTTTTTTCTTACCTTAAAAATTTGACTTTTCTCCTTGTGGGCTGTTAGGCTCGCGGGGGCTGAAAATGCTTCATTTTATTGCGTCATTCTTTGTATTTCCGGCGTCATACTTGTCACTGGAAGTTGCGTCATTTTTTGACGTTTTTGTGCCAAAAGTGTCGGCGTTACCGGATGTGGTGTCATTTTTGGCGCTAAAAGCATTTAGGCGCCAAATAATGTGGGCGTCTTTTTTTGGCGCTAAAAAATATGGACGTCATTATTGTCTCCACATTATTTAAGTCTCATTGTTTATTTGCTTCTGGTTGCTAGAAGCTTGTTCACTGGCATTTTTACCCATTCCTGAAACTGTCATTTAAGGAATTTGATCAATTTTGCTTTATATGTTGTTTTTTCTATTACATATTGCAAGATGTCTCAGATTGACCCTGAATCAGAAGATACTTCTGGAAAATCGCTGCCTGATGCTGGATCTACCAAAGTTAAGTGTATTTGCTGTAAACTTGTGGTATCTGTTCCTCCAGCTGTTGTTTGTAATGAATGTCATGACAAACTTGTTAATGCAGATAATATTTCCTTTAGTAATGTTACATTACCTGTTGCTGTTCCATCAACATCTAATACTCAGAGTGTTCCTGTTAACATAAGAGATTTTGTTTCTAAATCCATTAAGAAGGCTATGTCTGTTATTCCTCCTTCTAGTAAACGTAAAAGGTCTTTTAAAACTTCTCATTTTTCAGATGAATTTTTAAATGAACATCATCATTCTGATTCTGATAATGATTCCTCGGGTTCAGAGGATTCTGTTTCAGAGGTTGATGCTGATAAATCTTCATATTTATTCAAAATGGAATTTATTCGTTCTTTACTTAAAGAAGTCTTAATTGCATTAGAAATAGAGGAATCTAGTCCTCTTGATACTAAATCTAAACGTTTAAATAAGGTTTTTAAATCTCCTGTAGTTATTCCAGAAGTTTTTCCTGTCCCTGATGCTATTTCTGAAGTAATTTCCAGGGAATGGAATAATTTGGGTAATTCATTTACTCCTTCTAAACCTTTTAAACAATTATATCCTGTGCCATCTGACAGATTAGAGTTTTGGGACAAAATCCCTAAGGTTGATGGGGCTATCTCTACTCTTGTTAAACGTACTACTATTCCTACGGCAGATAGTACTTCCTTTAAGGATCCTTTAGATAGGAAAATTGAATCCTTTCTAAGAAAAGCTTACTTATGTTCAGGTAATCTTCTTAGACCTGCTATATCTTTAGCGGATGTTGCTGCAGCTTCAACTTTTTGGTTGGAAGCTTTAGCGCAACAAGTAACAGATCATAATTCTCATAGCATTGTTAATCTTCTTCAACATGCTAATAATTTTATTTGTGATGCCATTTTTGATATCATTAGGGTTGATGTCAGGTATATGTCTCTAGCTATTTTAGCTAGAAGAGCTTTATGGCTTAAAACTTGAAATGCTGATATGTCTTCTAAGTCAACTTTGCTTTCCCTTTCTTTCCAGGGTAATAAATTATTTGGTTCACAGTTGGATTCTATTATTTCAACTGTTACTGGGGGGAAAGGAACTTTTTTACCACAGGATAAAAAATCTAAAGGTAAATTTAGGTCTACTAATCGTTTTCGTTCCTTTCGTCACAATAAGGAACAAAAGCCTGATCCTTCCCCTACAGGAGCGGTATCAGTTTGGAAACCATCTCCAGTCTGGAATAAATCCAAGCCTTTTAGAAAGCCAAAGCCATCTCCCAAGTCAACATGAAGGTGCGGCCCTCATTCCAGCCCAGCTGGTAGGGGGCAGATTACGATTTTTCAAAGAAATTTGGATCAATTCGATTCACAATCTTTGGATTCAGAACATTGTTTCACAAGGGTACAGAATAGGCTTCAAGATAAGGCCTCCTGCAAGAAGATTTTTTCTTTCCCGTGTCCCAGTAAATCCAGTGAAGGCTCAAGCATTTCTGAAATGTGTTTCAGATCTAGAGTTGGCTGGGGTAATTATGCCAGTTCCAGTTCTGGAACAGGGGCTGGGGTTTTACTCAAATCTCTTCATTGTACCAAAGAAGGAGAATTCCTTCAGACCAGTTCTGGATTTAAAAATATTGAATCATTATGTAAGGATACCAACATTCAAAATGGTAACTATAAGGACTATTCTGCCTTTTGTTCAGCAAGGGCATTATATGTCCACAATAGATTTACAGGATGCATATCTGCATATTCTGATTCATCCAGATCACTATCAGTTTCTGAGATTCTCTTTCCTAGACAAGCATTACCAGTTTATGGCTCTGTCGTTTGGCCTAGCAACAGCTCCAAGGATTTTTACAAAGGTTCTCGGTACCCTTCTGTCTGTAATCAGAGAACAGGGTATTGTGGTATTTCCTTATTTGGACGATATCTTGGTACTTGCTCAGTCTTCACATTTAGCAGAATCTCATACGAATCGACTTGTATTGTTTCTTCGAGAACATGGTTGGAGGATCAATTTACCAAAAAGTTCATTGATTCCTCAGACAAGGGTAACCTTTTTAGGTTTCCAGATAGATTCAGTGTCCATGACTCTGTCTCTGACAGACAAGAGACGTCTAAAATTGGTTTCAGCTTGTCGAAACCTTCAGTCTCAATCATTCCCTTCGGTAGCCTTATGCATGGAAATTCTAGGTCTTATGACTGCTGAATCGGACGCGATCCCCTTTGCTCATTTTCACATGCGACCTCTTCAGCTCTGTATGCTGAACCAGTGGTGCAGGGATTATACAAAGATATCTCAATTAATATCTTTAAAACCAATTGTACGACACTCTCTGACGTGGTGGACAGACCACTATCGTTTAGTTCAGGGGGCTTCTTTTGTTCTTCCTACCTGGACTGTGATTTCAACAGATGCAAGTCTGACAGGTTGGGGAGCTGTTTGGGGGTCTCTGACAGCACAAGGGGTTTGTGAATCTCAGGAGGTGAGATTGCCAATCAACATTTTGGAACTCCGTGCAATTTTCAGAGCTCTTCAGTCATGGCCTCTTCTAAAGAGAGAGTCGTTCATTTGTTTTCAGACGGACAATGTCACATCCGTGGCATATGTCAATCATCAAGGAGGGACTCACAGTCCTCTGGCTATGAAAGAAGTATCTCAAATACTGGTATGGGCGGAATCCAGCTCCTGTCTAATTTCTGCGGTTCATATCCCAGGTATAGACAATTGGGAAGCGGATTATCTCAGTCGCCAAACGTTACATCCGGGCGAATGGTCTCTTCACCCAGAGGTATTTCTTCAGATTGTTCAAATGTGGGGACTTCCAGAAATAGATCTGATGGCTTCTCATCTAAACAAGAAGCTTCCCAGGTATCTGTCCAGATCCAGGGATCCTCAGGCGGAGGCAGTGGATGCATTGTCACTTCCTTGGAAGTATCATCCTGCCTATATCTTTCCGCCTCTAGTTCTTCTTCCAAGAGTAATTTCCAAGATTCTAAAGGAGTGCTCGTTTGTTCTGCTGGTGGCTCCAGCATGGCCTCACAGGTTTTGGTATGCGGATCTTGTCCGGATGGCCACTTGCCAACCGTGGACTCTTCCGTTAAGACCAGACCTTCTATCGCAAGGTCCTTTTTTCCATCAGGATCTCAAATCCTTAAATTTGAAGGTATGGAGATTGAACGCTTGATTCTCAGTCATAGAGGTTTCTCTGACTCTGTGATTAATACTATGTTACAGGCTCGTAAATCTGTATCTAGGAAGATATATTATCGAGTCTGGAAGATTTACATTTCTTGGTGTTTTTCTCATCATTTTTCTTGGCATTCTTTTAGAATTCCTAGAATTTTACAGTTTCTTCAGGATGGTTTGGATAAAGGTTTGTCTGCAAGTTCCTTGAAAGGACAAATCTCTGCTCTTTCTGTTCTTTTTCACAGAAAGATTGCTAGTCTTCCTGATATTCATTGTTTTGTACAAGCTTTGGTTCGTATAAAACCTGTTATTAAGTCAATTTCTCCTCCTTGGAGTTTGAATTTGGTTCTGGGGGCTCTTCAAGCTCCTCCGTTTGAACCTATGCATTCGCTGGACATTAAATTACTTTCTTGGAAAGTTTTGTTTCTTTTGGCCATCTCTTCTGCTAGAAGAGTTTCTGAATTATCTGCTCTTTCTTGTGAGTCTCCTTTTCTGATTTTTCATCAGGATAAGGCGGTGTTGCGAACTTCTTTTAAATTTTTACCTAAGGTTGTGAATTCTAACAACATTAGTAGAGAAATTGTGGTTCCCTAATTGTGTCCTAATCCTAAGAATTCTAAGGAAAGATCGTTGCATTCTTTGGATGTAGTTAGAGCTTTGAAATATTATGTTGAAGCTACTAAACATTTCCGAAAGACTTCTAGTCTATTTGTTATCTTTTCCGGTTCTAGGAAAGGTCAGAAGGCCTCTGCCATTTCTTTGGCATCTTGGTTTTTGGTCTTGGTCTTTGATTCATCATGCTTATGTCGAGTCGGGTAGAACTCCGCCTCAAAGGATTACAGCTCATTCTACTAGGTCAGTTTCTACTTCCTGGGCGTTTAGGAATGAAGCTTCGGTTGATCAGATTTGCAAAGCAGCAACTTGGTCTTCTTTGCATACTTTTACTAAATTCTACCATTTTTATGTGTTTTCTTCTTCTGAAGCAGTTTTTGGTAGAAAAGTACTTCAGGCAGCTGTTTCAGTTTGATTCTTCTGCTTATGATTTCAGTTTTTTTCATTATAAGATTTAAACTTTGTTTTGGGTGTGGATTATTTTCAGCGGAATTGGCTGTCTTTATTTTATCCCTCCCTCTCTAGTGACTCTTGCGTGGAAGATCCACATCTTGGGTATTCATTATCCCATACGTCACTAGCTCATGGACTCTTGCTAATTACATGAAAGAAAACATAATTTATGTAAGAACTTACCTGATAAATTCATTTCTTTCATATTAGCAAGAGTCCATGAGGCCCACCCTTTTTTGTGGTGGTTATGATTTTTTTGTTTAAAGCACAATTATTCCAATTCCTTATTTTTTATGCTTTCGCACTTTTTTCTTATCACCCTACTTCTTGGCTATGCGTTAAACTGATTTGTGGGTGTGGTGAGGGGTGTATTTATAGGCATTTTGAGGTTTGGGAAACTTTGCCCCTCCTGGTAGGAATGTATATCCCATACGTCACTAGCTCATGGACTCTTGCTAATATGAAAGAAATGAATTTATCAGGTAAGTTCTTACATAAATTATGTTTTTCTATCTTGATAAGAGCTTTATCTGATCAAAAGATCCCCGCCCCTCCAGACAGGCTGGCACCTCCATAGGAGCCATAGGAATGTAGAGATACCACAATAGCTAGGTCATAAGTTCTTGGTGATACCGAGGGAGCGGCAGCTATTCATGGGTATCATTGGAAAACGCCGGACCACCAGATGTCACAGTCCAAAAAGTATCTGCATACGCAGTGGCTAAGCGTGAGATTCTTTGGGACTGCATGTATACATTATCTAACAGAGCACCAGGGTCTTTACTTGCTGGAGTGTGCCATTTCCCATTTTGCTTTTTTTTATATCTATTTAGGTACTTATGTATTTATATTTGTATATATGTATTTACATCTGGTTAGTTCTCCCGTGTGCAAAAATCTTATTTATAGCAAAATAAACGTGTGAGTGGGAGCACTAATTTGCGCTCCACTTGCATTCTAGCCCTGATTTAGGTAGAAAATTAAAAAAATCAGAATTATTACTTTGAGAGTCTCTGTTTTCAGAATCAAAATTACTTCATAGAGAAGATTGAAAGTTTTCAAAATCCATCCGCATTCCTCCCAACATCAGTCTGTTGATTTCCAGGATGTGGCAGGAAAAAAGCTTGTGGTCAGTGGCCTAACGTTCATTTGTGGGTTGCTCTGTGTATGCTATGGGTGGGGATATGGGTAGTCTAGGGCGTGCCCAGGAAGACTGTGGGTGTATCTAGGTGGGATTTGGGTGGAGTTAGTCCCTTAAAACCAGGACACAAAGGGGCTGTGATCAGGACATACCTCCCAATCAGTGACAATCCCGCAGGATGGCTGGGAAGTATATAACAATGTCAACATTTAAATTACTCGATAGAAACTACTTAAAGGGACACTGAACCCACATTTTTTCTTTCGTGATTCAGATAGAGCATGAAATTTTAAGCAACTTTCTAATTTACTCCTATTAGCAAATGTTCTTCATTCTCTTTGTATCTTTATTTGAAATGCAAGAATGTAAGTTTAGATGCCGGCCTATTTTTGGTGAACAACCTGTGTTGTCCTTGCTGATTGGTGGATAAATTCATCCACCAATAAAAAAAGTGCTTTCCAGAGGTCTGAACCAAAAAAAAAGCTTAGATGCCTTCTTTGTCAAATAAAGATAGCAAGAGAACAAAGAAAATTTGATAATAGGAGTAAATAAGAAAGTTGCTTAAAATTCAATGATCTATCTGAATCACAAAAGAAAACATTTGGGTTCAGTGTCCCTTTAAGGAATAATATTAGCGTTCAGAAATTGCATGAGTAATAATGGGCCTTATGTGATAATACACTTTTTTGAGTTTGCTATAAAATAGGAAGCATAGTGCATTTCCAATGTATTACTGTGCATTCTTTGTCCCAAAATATTAAAGGGACATTAAACACTTTGCGATAGTAATATAAAATGATAAATCATTTATATAAAATACACTCTGCAATAATATACTTTAATTATTTATTTTGTCCCTTTTGCCTGTAATTCCATTGTAAAAATGTTGAGCTTTTCAGTTCCTATTAATAATGGAAGTGCAGAACACTGTTACATTCCACACAGACATTGGCTGCACACTCTAGTGACCTATTTATTACTGTCTCTAATTGGTCACAGCAGATAAGGTAACCTAAGTTACAACATGGCAGCTCCCATTGTTTTATAGACACCAATGTGTTACACTATATTTAAACAGCTAATAAAACTTTTAAAAATACATCTACATGCTATTCTCAGACTAATCTAGCATTTATTTAGTGTTTCATGTCCCTTTAAGGATAGTAATGTAACAAAAATATGAGGAATCTGGTGCTGTTGTAGACTCCTGTTTTGGTGGTTGAAGATATTCCAGGCCTTTGGTCTCTACCTAGATTTCAATTGATTGGAATTGCTGTCCCAAAACATTGTATGGTAGTGCAATGGTTTATTCCCCATCAATCTCTTACGGCTAGATTTAGAGTTCTGCGGCCAAAGGGGTGCGTTAGCTACGCATGCTTTTTTCCCCCCACACCTTTTAAATACCGCTGGTATTTAGAGTTCACAGAATGGCTGCGTTAGGCTCCAAAAAGGGAGCATAGAGCATATTTACCGCCACTGCAACTCTAAATACCAGCGTTGCTTACGGACGCGGCCAGCTTCAAAAACGTGCTCATGCACGATTCCCCCATAGGAAACAATGGGGCTGTTTGAGCTGAAAAAAAAACTAACACCTGCAAAAAAGCAGCGTTCAGCTCCTAACGCAGCTACATTGTTTCCTATGGGGAAACACTTCCTAAGTCTGCACCTAACACCCTAACATGTACCCCGAGTCTAAACACCCCTAACCTTACACTTATTAACCCCTAATCTACCGCCCCCGGTATCACTGACCCCTGCACTTTATTATTAACCCCTAATCTGCCGCTCCGTACACTACCGCAAGCTACATTATAGCTATGTACCCCTAATCTGCTGCCCCTAACACTGCCGACCCCTATATTATATTTATTAACCCCTAATCTGCTGCCCCCGCTATCGCTGACCCCTGCATTTTATTATTAACCCCTAATCTGCCGACCACACACCGCTGCCACCTACGTTATCCCTATGAACCCCTAATCTGCTGCCCCTAACACCGCCGACCCCTATATTATATTTATTAACCCCTAATATGCCGCCCCAACGTCGCCGCTACCTACCTACACTTATTAACCGCTAATCTGCTGACCGGACCGCGCCGCTATTATAATAAAGTTATTAACCCCTAATCCGCCTCACTCCCGCCTCAATAACCCTGTAATAAATAGTATTAACCCCTAATCTGCCCTCCCTAACATCGCCGACACCTAACTTCAAGTATTAACCCCTAATCTGCCGATCGGAGCTCACCGCTACTCTAATAAATTTTTTAACCCCTAAAGCTAATTCTAACCCTAACACCCCCCTAAATTAAATATAATTTTATTCTAACGAAATAAATTAACTCTTATTAAATAAATTATTCCTATTTAAATCTAAATACTTACCTGTAAAATAAACCCTAATATAGCTACAATATAAATTATAATTATATTGTAGCTATTTTAGGATTAATATTTATTTTACAGGCAACTTTGTATTTATTTTAACCAGGTACAATAGCTATTAAATAGTTAATAACTAAGATCCCATTGAAAAGATAGGATACGTAAATGGCGTAGGGGGATCTGCAGTATGGAAAAGTCGCGGCTGCAAAGTGAGCGTTAGACCCTTTCCTTACTGACTCCAAATACCAGAGGACGGTAAAAACCAGCGTTAGGAGCCTCTAACGCTGGTTTTGACGGCTACCGCCCAACTCTAAATCTAGCCATTAGTGATTCCAATCCACAAGATGAGACACTTTTTGAATTAGAAAAAAATCATTAGTTAATGTTTAACACACAAACAAGTATAAGAAATAGTGTATCAAAGAATTTTCACTTACCATTATTAAAGCAACAAATACACAGTCAAGGAGAACGTAAAACACGAATGCAATTTATATCAGTACTGATGATGACAGCCTAGAACGTCTAATTGCAGTTTTGTTTTTAGTTTTTTAAAATAACCCTTAATATCAATTTAATAACATACGCAATGCATAAACTCATATCATTTTCATGATTTCATAGTTAACATATTTAAATATATAAGCGTTGACTCCAATCTTGCAGTTTATTAGTTGTTTTTCAACTCCCAATGCACCTTCTCAGATATCAAAGCAATCACAATTGAAATGATACCATTTTCTTATTGGAAAAATATTAGATTGGATAATGGAAAATTAAGTCATATGATGCATGGACACAATCAACTTTGCCAATGACAATCCACCCGACTACAAGTTATGTCATTCAATTCTGAAAATGGTTTGTTTTCTGAATTCTATTGCATTTGTCTAAAGTAATGGACTCGTCATATTTAAACTTGTTTCCCCTTATCTATCTTTCCTGCTGAGGACAATGAGGGGCAGGTATAAACAGGCAATAAAAAAGCGGTGTGGAACACAGTCTTGTTTAAAGGGCCAGTAAACCCACCAAATAATGTTATATAACTCTGTACATAGTGCAGAATTATATAACATTAGGTTAGCACCATGTTTCTAAAACAAAGTGTGTCACAGATATTTTCCTACAAAAATGTATTTTACAGACTGCCGCTCCTGGCTCTATTGAGCGGGTCTGGTTTATTTCTAAGCACATCGGGCACGCTGTCTAGTCACAGCCGGCCCAATCGCGCCATTAGAATGAATGTAGCTAGCTCCCGCTACCAGACTAGGCAGTTTTGGCGGTCTAAAGTTGGTGGGAGTGGGGTGTTAGAAGAAAAAACAACACTGAAAAGTGCCTTAAATTGCGGTCTATGGGAACTGCGTGTTCCCAGTTAATATATATGACTATATACATATATATTCATGTGTTAATATGTATATACACACATATTAACAGATATACAGTATATGTATATAAGCATATACATATATATATACACACATATTAACAGATATACAGTATATGTATATAAGCATATACATATATATACACACATATTAACAGATATACAGTATATGTATATAAGCATATACATATATATACACACATATTAGCACATATACAGTATATGTATATAAGCATATACATATATATACACACATATTAACACATATACAGTATATGTATATAAGCATATACATATACAGGGAGTGCAGAATTATTAGGCAAATGAGTATTTTGACCACATCGTCCTCTTTATGCATGTTGTCTTACTCCAAGCTGTATAGGCTTGAAAGCCTACTACCAATTAAGCATATTAGGTGATGTGCATCTCTGTAATGAGAAGGGGTGTGGTCTAATGACAACACCCTATATCAGGTGTTCATAATTATTAGGCAACTTCCTTTCCTTTGGCAAAATGGGTCAAAAGAAGGACTTGACAGGCTCAGAAAAGTAAAAAATAGTGAGATATCTTGCAGAGGGATGCAGCACTCTTAAAATTGCAAAGCTTCTGAAGCGTGATCATCGAACAATCAAGCGTTTCATTCAAAATAGTCAACAGGGTCGCAAGAAGCGTGTGGAAAAACCAAGGCGCAAAATAACTGCCCATGAACTGAGAAAAGTCAAGCGTGCAACTGCCAAGATGCCACTTGCCACCAGTTTGTCCATATTTCAGAGCTGCAACATCACTGGAGTGCCCAAAAGCACAAGGTGTGCAATACTCAGAGACATGGCCAAGGTAAGAAAGGCTGAAAGACGACCACCACTGAACAAGACACACAAGCTGAAACGTCAAGACTGGGCCAAGAAATATCTCAAGACTGATTTTTCTAAGGTTTTATGGACTGATGAAATGAGAGTGAGTCTTGATGGGCCAGATGGATGGGCCCGTGGCTGGATTGGTAAAGGGCAGAGAGCTCCAGTCCGACTCAGACGCCAGCAAGGTGGAGGTGGAGTACTGGTTTGGGCTGGTATCACTAAAAATGAGCTTGTGGGGCCTTTTCGGGTTGAGGATGGAGTCAAGCTCAACTCCCAGTCCTACTGCCAGTTTCTGGAAGACACCTTCTTCAAGCAGTGGTACAGGAAGAAGTCTGCATCCTTCAAGAAAAACATGATTTTCATGCAGGACAATGCTCCATCACACGCATCCAAGTACTCCACAGCGTGGCTGGCAAGAAAGGGTATAAAAGAAGAAAATCTAATGACATGGCCTCCTTGTTCACCTGATCTGAACCCCATTGAGAACCTGTGGTCCATCATCAAATGTGAGATTTACAAGGAGGGAAAACAGTACACCTCTCTGAACAGTGTCTGGGAGGCTGTGATTGCTGCTGCACACAATGTTGATGGTGAACAGATCAAAACACTGACAGAATCCATGGATGGCAGGCTTTTGAGTGTCCTTGCAAAGAAAGGTGGCTATATTGGTCACTGATTTGTTTTTGTATGTCAGAAATGTATATTTGTGAATGTTGAGATGTTATATTGGTTTCACTGGTAAAAATAAATAATTGAAATGGGTATATATTTGTTTTTTGTTAAGTTGCCTAATAATTATGCACAGTAATAGTCACCTGCACACACAGATATCCCCCTAAAATAGCTAAAACTAAAAACAAACTAAAAACTACTTCCAAAAATATTCAGCTTTGATATTAATGAGTTTTTTGGGTTCATTGAGAACATGGTTGTTGTTCAATAATAAAATGAATCCTCAAAAATACAACTTGCCTAATAATTCTGCACTCCCTGTATATACACACATATTAACACATATACAGTATATGTATATAAGCATATACATATATATACACACATATTAACACATATACAGTATATGTATATAAGCATATACATATATATATATATATACACATATTAACAGATATACAGTATATGTATATAAGCATATACATATATATACACACATATTAACACATATACAGTATATGTATATAAGCATATACATATATATATACACACATATTAACACATATACAGTATATGTATATAAGCATATACATATATATACACACATATTAACACATATACAGTATATGTATATAAGCATATACATATATATATACACATATTAACACATATACAGTATATGTATATAAGCATATACATATATATACACACATATTAACACATATACAGTATATGTATATAAGCATATACATATATATACACACATATTAACACATATACAGTATATGTATATAAGCATATACATATATATATATACACATATTAACACATATACAGTATATGTATATAAGCATATACATATATATACACACATATTAACACATATACAGTATATGTATATAAGCATATACATATATATACACACATATTAACACATATACAGTATATGTATATAAGCATATATATACACACATATTAACACATATACAGTATATGTATATAAGCATATACATATATATACACACATATTAACAGATATACAGTATATGTATATAAGCATATACATATATATACACACATATTAGCACATATACAGTATATGTATATAAGCATATACATATATATACACACATATTAACACATATACAGTATATGCATATAAGCATATACATATATATATACACACATATTAACACATATACAGTATATGTATATAAGCATATACATATATATACACACATATTAGCACATATACAGTATATGTATATAAGCATATACATATATATACACACATATTAACACATATACAGTATATGCATATAAGCATATACATATATATATACACACATATTAACACATATACAGTATATGTATATAAGCATATACATATATATACACACATATTAACACATATACAGTATATGTATATAAGCATATACATATATATATACACACATATTAACACATATACAGTATATGTATATAAGCATATACATATATATATACACACATATTAACACATATACAGTATATGTATATAAGCATATACATATATATATACACACATATTAACACATATACAGTATATGTATATAAGCATATACATATATATATACACACATATTAACACATATACAGTATATGTATATAAGCATATACATATATATATACACACATATTAACACATATACAGTATATGTATATAAGCATATACATATATATATATACACACATATTAACAGATATACAGTATATGTATATAAGCATATACATATATATACACACATATTAACAGATATACAGTATATGTATATAAGCATATACATATATATATACACACATATTAACAGATATACAGTATATGTATATAAGCATATACATATATATATACACACATATTAACACATATACAGTATATGTATATAAGCATATACATATATATATATATACACACATATTAACACATATACAGTATATGTATATAAGCATATACATATATATACACACATATTAACAGATATACAGTATATGTATGTAAGCATATACATATATATACACACATATTAACACATATACAGTATATGTATATAAGCATATACATATATATACACACATATTAACACATATACAGTTTGTTTTTTTTAATGTATAGTTTTTCTTATTTTTAAATAACATTGTGCTGATTTTCAGACTCCTAACCAAGCCCCAAAGTTTTAAAATATACTGACGTATTCCTACTCCAGCTTGCTCCTGTTTGTGTAAAGAGTCTTTTCATATGCAGGGGAAGGGGAGGAGTGTGTGTTCTTTTGCTATTGAAGCACTTTCAGTGGGTTTTCCTGCTAATCTTTTTAACAGAGCTAAACTGGGACCTTCTAAGTAAGTTTTTAAACGGTTTTATACTGGATTTGTATATCAGTATCTGTGTCTATTACATGCAACTATATAACATTTGGTGTATACTGTCCCTTTAAGTAGTTTGAATAATTGCAGTAGTGTACAATTAGGTAAATATATCACATTTCTGTATTTTTCCAATAATCTAAATCCTCTTTTTAATGCTGTTTCTGTTTTTTTTATGTTGTTTTGCAAGTTATATAAACTATTAAAACTTTTTTTTTTGTGGTAAAATATTGACATTAAACTAACAAATACTGTCCTATTTATTTTATTTGTTCTAAATATATCATTTGGAAATAAACTGTCTTTGTTATTATTAGTTCTAAATGAATGTGTTTAAAGGGACAGTCTGCACTTTAGTCATCTTAAAGTCTTACTTTAGATTAAGCTGTAAATATTCTCCTGCACCCTTTCTATATCATGCAGCAGTAACAGTAAAAAAGTAATTTTAAAATTACTATTATTTCTGGTCACTTTGAAATGGCTGCCAAGCTCCGCCCACTGATGACATCACGGTCTGGGCTGCATCGTTTTGACAGTCTGTTGAATCCAACTAGTGAGCCTTTTGTAACTAGTGAGGACTTCAATGCAGTAGAGATGATGATGTCATCAGTGAGCGGAGCTTGGCAGCTATTTCAAAGAAACAATAGTAATTTTAAAATAATTTTTTTACTGTTACTGATGCATGATTTAGAAAGGGTGCAGGAGGATATTTGCACTTAATCTAAAGTAAGACTTTAAGATGACTAAGGTGTACACTGTCCCTTTAAAGTAGCTTTTCCATATTTGTTTTCTATTGCCTTTCATTTTAAACAATTTTTTCCTTGATGTGAAAATAATGCGATATTTTGAGGATATGTGATAAAATCTTCTGTAAAACTGCATTACACCTTTCTCTTGCTCACTGTCCCTCACATGCCAGGCCTTGCTCACCCCCTCAGTCCCATTCTCCCTTGCAGACAGCCTCCTCCTTTCCTCCCCTCTCATATAACTTCTGTTCACCCTTCAACAACACACTAACACACTTCACTAGTGGCATCATATATACTGTTACAAATGTTTTCTTTGGGAATTTAAAAAATATATATTTCTGCACACATTGTATACACACACACTAGTGATGTCAATGATGATGTAATTAATTGTGCCATGTGTGATGTCATTAATAATGTCATTGATGATGTCATGTAAAGCTTCCAAGGGTGAGTGTGGGCAGTTAGATATTTCTTTGCTTTTAAACTTTTAAGTGAAAAATGGAATCTCTGTTTTTAGCAAAAGAATAAAAAGAGAAGGCGCTCCAATGGTAAAGTATTTTATTGTTGTTTTTAAAGTTTTAATAAACAAATTCCCTGTGCCTTAGGGTATTTTCACTGAATCACATTGGTTTGGTGATTTAATATCACCCATTTGATACTAGTGGAGTTTATCTCTGTTCCTGAGCAAGCTGTGCTTACTGAAGGAAGCTAGCTGGGGGGGCTCTGATTCACCCAGTCTGCCTAAATTACACTTATTTTAATGCATTTCAAATTGTGAGCATTCTTCCTTGTGTATGAGAAGCTGTGTGGTAAATTGGAGCAGTGAAATACTATACTATTAGAGCGCTTTCTCTTTTTCATAGTTTTGCAGTCTATTGATACTAGTGGAGTCTATCTCTGTTCCTGAGCAAGTTTTCAGTTTAATTTGTATTTGCTGCTAACTGAGAATTTATATATGTGGCAGATGCATCCCTGCTACCCACACTGTCCCCTCTGAGATGCACTATCATAGAGAGCTTAATTACTTTCTAAGGGAGGAAGCTGTTTTCTCTCTGGGACTTCCAGGGTCTGTCTTTTCCTTTTTTACAGAATTAAAGGGGCATGGTACCCAAATCTTGAGTCACTTGAAAGTGATGCTGCATAGCTGTAAAAAGCTGAATAGAAAATATCACCTAAACATTTCTACATCTAAGCATCCAATCAGGATGCATGCCCTAGGACTTGCAAGGGAGTGTACATCTTGCATGTACAGCACTGTCACTTTATTTCCCTCCTTAGTTTAAGGGAATTTACTATAAAATCTTGTGATATTTCATTGAAATCTCATGAGATTACTGTGCAGCAAAATGTGAACTCTGCACTGACGATGCTTATTGCAGGCTCCTCCTGCTGAACGACTCCTGCACTGCAGCGAGATTGATGAAATGTTGGAGAAGCACTTTACTGAGCATATTAGGTGGTGGCAACCTGTACAAATGCAATACAAAAGCTTATTTTAATGAAATAACTTAAAAATCATATTATAAACTTAAAACTACCAAAAGGGTGTTAGATCAAACCAAAAGCTATCAGCATACTAACTTTCATGACAATACACTCAGCCATGTGAACTCAAGTACTAACCCAAAATTGGAATTTTAAGTCAATGGACATTTTCTGAAAAACAGCACATTTTCTGCATTAAATAACGTAAAAATGGCTTGAACAATTTAATTGAAATTTGTCAGATTTTTAGTCACTAGTAATAGCTACAAAACTGACAAATTTCAGCATAATTTACATTTTTGTTTCAAACTTATGTAACTTTGAATATTGAAATGTAAATAGACACTGTGTTCAAAAATAAACTATAGCTGCAATACCAGGCAGCTATCATATATCTCAACAAGTAGATTTCCCCTATAATTTTATTGCACTGTTTTATGTCGATGTCATTTGAGATATTGGATCCTAAAGTAACCCATATTATAATTAAGTAAACTTTGAACATCTAGAAGGTTAATTATGTTTATTTGCTTTTGTTGTAGAGAGTGACGTCACAATCCATGATGATTGCTTTCTTACTCCTTGTGCCAGTGTGATGATGTTTATAATTGCCATTTTCCTTGACCTTGTTTTCTTAAATTTTATTGTGTTATTATATCAAGCTGTATGCCTTCTCTAATAAAAATACATTTAATAATAAGGTATGCACCATCTTATTTTAACAGCTTTACTATAATCGCGTTTGTAATGCGTCCGTCGCCGTTACCAGTTGCACACGCATCCTCAAAGGAATGTTGGGTGCGCGAGGCAGCCAAAAGAATGTTGGCTGTGCGTGCAGCTAAAAGAATCCACCTGGATGCAGTGTAGGCAAACAAAGCCATAAAAAAAAAAATTTAAAAAAAAAACGCAACCGCCCGCACGAAGTATAGCAAAAAAAAAAACTAACCTCCCCCACAAAGTATTAACAAACAACGAAACCCCCAAAATCCCAAAATAATGAAGTAAATAACCCCAATCCGCAAACATAATTAAAATATTAATCCCTAAAGCGCCAACCACCCCACATCGCAATAAATATAATTAACCTATTAACCTCTAAACCGCCAAACCCCCACATCGCAATTAACCTAATTAACCTATTAACTCCTAAACTGCCAACCCCACACAACGCAAATAACTAATTTAATTACTAAGCCGCCTAAACTAACACCCCCTAAAATAACCCCAATACTAATTTACACTTAAAAGCTAAAATTACAGAAAAAAATGAACAAAATGATCAAAAATATATTTTTTTAACCTAATTCCTATGAAAATAAAAAAGACCCCACAAAATAAAAACACCCCCTAATCTAAACTAAACTACCAATAGCCCTTAAAAGGGCCTTTTGTAGGGCATTGCTCTAAGTTAAACAGCTCTTTTACATTTAAAAAATACTAAGTCCCCCCTAACGGTAAAAACCCCCCACCCACCAAACCCCCAAAATAAAAATAAACTAACATTAAAAAAAACTAAACTACCCATTGCCCCTAAAGGGGCATTTGTATGGGCATTGCCCTTAAAATGGTATTCAGCTCTTTTACAGCCCATTAAATCCCTAACTTTAAAAATAAAAAACTGGACTACGCTGCTCTCGCAGACACGCTAAACAGCCTAACATTTGCTTGTGGCAGTGGCCCGGTCCCACAATTATTGCACTCCAAGCCTGCTGATATGTCTTGAGTCTGCCACAGCCTAGGATCACTTTTAAAGGAGATTCATGTGCGATCCCCACCGTCAGAACGGGACAAACAACTGCGTCCTGGCAGATTCGTGGCATACTCCCTGCTGTAAGATCGGAGGACGGTACAATAGGTTTAACCTTTGCTGCGCAACAGTTACCTGTACAGTATGCTACCAGGGGGCCATTAATAGGGAACTGTACTCAAACCAACCACCCCACACAATTTAAAGCAGAGCACACCTTACAAACCTCCTGCTTCTCAGGTGCCTGCTTTTATACAGCTCTGCTGAGCCTAAATTGGGATCCCGGAGGGCAACACTTCATTGCTCCCCAAGATGTTTGTGACACAGGACTGCTCCGGGAGACTATCGCAATGTGAGTAGGGGAGACCCGATATCACTGCCGATGCAGATCTACTAATTCCGTGCTGAGGCATTGGTATTCTCTTTCCCCTTACATGCCGGCCTGGTTACTGCAGCATAAGATCAGAGGATCTAGCGTTAGTATTAGCATGTGTTTGCTGGAGCCCAGCTGGAACATTTTGACTGTCTTTCTATTTCCACACGATCCGCTCACAGGTTGCTGATCCCATGCAATGTTTATACCGGCTTATGTTTCCTAGGGCCTTGTTTGGACATTGACACTTCTACTATTAACATATGTTAGCTAAAGTTAAGCTGGGTCATTGTTCTTGCCGCTGCTGTCAGATGATTTGTTCACTTCCTCCAGGTCCTTTACAATGTTCATGACTTGCTGTTTAAAACATATGTTTTATTTTATTGCATTAACCATCACTATTTATATTAGGTGGTCAAGCCTGGTAACACAGTACCTTATTTTATGCATGTTATCGTTGCACCCCTACTCTGGCAAAACATGTTTGCAATATACATACGAATGCTTAGAGGTCATCTGCTGAAGGATTTTAGGTCCCCTACATTGTTTGTTTATGACCCATTAACTGTTTACCAATTTATACTTGGGTTTACCTTTATTTTAAGTGTGTTTGTTTTGCCCACTCCCTTATCGCCTATAGAAAGCACATGCAGCCCCCCCTGCATTTATTCCCTTGAATGCCCCATAGCCTTTATGTCTCTCTGTACCCCCAATGGTTCAGTATATTATTTCACGAAGGGGTCTTGCTGCCAGCGGCCGAGGTGGTGGGATACCCATTTTCTTAAATATTTTAAGTTCTATTAGATTGCAAAGGCTATGGCTGGCTTGTTGGTGTAATATATCTATTTTCTGATAGAGGACAGAATACCTTATTTTATAATGGGATCTTCCTTCATTATTTATAAGTTGCTCATATTTGGCTTGCTCTAGGGATTCATGATGGGGAACAGGCCTCTTTGTTTTATATTTAGCCCCCTCCTATCTATCAATCCTTACAAGTATATGCATATAGCTACATTCTCCACTTTCCAGTGTAGTCTCATAATCTTTTTAGCATTTTAATGATATACCCTAGCTTCATGTAAGGCAGAGCCCTATTAATAATTTTTACTGCCCTCATAACCTGCTATATGTTGAAAAAGTATTTAATCACTCTCCCCCAACCTTCACAATATATTCATACAGGAGTACAGTCTCCAAGCTTTAGCGTAGTTTAATGTTATTTCCAATATCCAGTATCTCTGGTTACATGTCAGGCAGAGTCCTATACATAATCTTTTCAGCCCTATACTACTTTGTTAAGCTATTACCCATCCAAGAGTATTTTCCCAAGCATCTTTTATAGCTTTAAAAATATTATAAAACTTGAGATTAAGTTGAGATCCATGAGCGGTCTCCTTAGTACCATTGTACCTTCTACTATTTTATTTTTACATGTTGTGAGGTCCAAAAGTGGCCTTTGCTGTATTGAAGAAGGTCTATAACTTTGTTGACATTTCTTTTTATGTTATGCACTTGAATTTATTTTTGTATACCTTGCTTGTATGTCATTTCATAAAACCTCAATAAAAAATTAAATAAAAAAAAAATAAAAAAAAATAAAAAAAATAAAATAAAAAAAATAAAATAAAAAACTGCCCAAAAATAAAAATAAATCCTCACCGTTCCTGAAAACTGGCGGAGAAGGTCTTTTTCCAGGCGGCTCCATCATTTTCTATCTTCATCCGGAGCGGGCTTCCCCGATCCCCAGCGGCGGCGGTCCTCAGCGGTGTGGAGGCTCCTCTTCATGCGATCGTCCGTAGCACACTGAAGATTGAATGCAAGGTACCCCATATTTATTGGGGTACCTTGCATTCCTATTGGCTGAAATTTTGAAATCAGCCAATAGGATGAGAGCTACTGAAATCTTATTGGCTGATTTGAACAGCTAATAGGATTTCAGTAGCTCTAATCCTATTGGCTGACTTAAAATTTTCAGCCAATAGGAATGCAAGTTACCCCAAATTGAATGCGGTACCTTTCATTCAATTTTCAATGTACGCCTGAGATCGGATGAAGAGGAGCCTCCATGCCGCTGAGGATCGGCGCCACTAAAGACCGGATCAGCGCATCAGAGAACACCGCTCCGCACCTCCTCTCCATGTCGCCTTCGCTCCGGATGAAGATAGCAGATGATGGAGCCGCCTGGAAAAAGACCTTCACCGCCGGACTACAGGAATGGTGAGTACCTATTTGGGGCTTTTTTTTTTTTTTTTTAAGATTAGGGATTTAATGGGCTATAAAAGAGCTGATTGCCCTTTAAAGGGCAGTAAAAGAGCTGGATGCCCTTTTAAAGGCAATGCCCATACAAATGCCCCTTTGACAATGGATAGCTTAGGTTTTTTGAGTGTTAGTTTTTTTTATTTTGGGGGGGTTGGTTGTGTGGGGGGTTTTACGGTTAGGGGGTAATTGGTAATTATAATTTTTTTAAGTAAAAGAGCTGTTTAACCCCTTGAGTGCTAACGACGGCTCTGAGCAGTCGTGGAGTTTCCCACTCTGGTGCTAATGACGGCTCAGAGCCGTCACTAGCACTCTCCCACCTTGAGGGAGATCTGGGGGCTCCCACCCGCTCCTACCCAGGCGATCATGCCTGTAGAGTGACAGGCATCGCCGGGGCTTCCCGTTTTGCATGGTGACGTCACGCGCAATAACGTGATGACGTCACCGCGCAACTTTATTTATACTTAACAATGTTAAGTATAGGAGCATGGGGCATGCTGCTTAGAAGTCTGTATCTCAGGCATCTAAGCAGCTACAGACCCACAAGTCCCACCATTGGAAAGGTAATCGCCTAACCTTTCCAACAGTGTAAGTCTCGGGGGTCTGAAAAAAATAAAAAAAAGTTTTAAAAAAAATTGTTCAAAACATAAAAAATAAAAAAAAAACATTAAAAAAATCTTAGCACCCAGGTAGGAAAGTGCTTAACACTCAAAGGGTTAACTTAGGGCAATGCCCTACAAAAGGCCCTTTTAAGGGCTATTGGTAGTTTAGTATTAGATTAGGGGGTGTTTTTATTTTTGGGGGATATTTATTTTTATAAGGGGACCGAGAGCTTCCCCCGGGATCACCCCGAAACCGCGACCTAGGTACTGTGGGGGCTCTATGTGACTGTGGCTCCTATGGAGGCACAGGACTGTCTGGAGGGGCGGGAATGGTGGGAGATCTAGGGGTCAGATAAGACCCTTTTGTGTGTATATAAGCAGAGTGTGTTTCACAATAAAGCAGTTATTTTTTCACCTGAATACTGGACTTGTCTGGTTATTTGGTTGGGCTCTGGCTATAATCACTTCTCCCCACTCTATAGCTACACATTCTAGCTATACAGCTGCAGGCTCTGGGGAGGAAGCAGGACCCTTTGGCGGAGCTACCCAGTCGGGGTAGCCGGTATCCGTCACATTGGCTGGCAGCTGTGGGATCCGCTTCTTCCACACGGTTCCTGCTGACAGAGGAGAAGCACCACAGTAGCCTACAACTATCGAAGCCAAGTTCCTATGGAGTAGACAGACATGTGCCTTTCGTTCGGCTGAATTTCGTTTTCGGACGAATTTTCTGAACCATTATTCATATTCAGAATTTTTTATTGTTCTAATCCGACACTAACTAAATCATTAAATAAAGCTATTAACCTCTAAACCACCATTCCCCGATATCGCCGACACCAACTAAATTACTAAAAAAAGCTATTAACCCCTAAACCGCCGCTCCGAGACACTAACTAAACCTATTAACCCCTAAACCACTGATCGCTGACACTAACTAAACCTATTAACCAATAAACCGCAGTGCCCCGACATCGCCAACACTAACAAAACCTATTAACCCCTAAACCGCCATTCCCAAACATCGCCAACACTAACTAAACCTATTAACCCCTAAACCGCCATTCCCAAACATCGCCAACACTAACTAAACCTATTAACCCCTAAACCGCAGATCGCCAACACTAACTAAACCTATTAACCAATAAACCGCAGTGCCCCGACATCGCCAACACTAACTAAACCTATTAACCCCTAAACCGCCATTCCCAAACATCGCCAACACTAACTAAACCTATTAACCCCTAAACCGCCATTCCCAAACATCGCCCTGAAGTTAACAGCTCTTTTGCAAAAAATTAAAACAGACACCCCCTAACATTACAATCCCTCCAAACCCACAAAATAAAAAGAAACCTAACTAAAAAAAAACACTAATCTACCCATTGCTCTGAAAAGGGCATTCAGCTCTTTTTTTCGACCCATTAAAATAAAAAAAGCCCTAATCTAAAAAAAAAACAACTAACACTATCGGTACTCACAGTTGCTGAAGTCTGGCAAACAATCTTCATCCAGGCGGCTCCATGCTCATCCATCGTAGGACTAGCATCTTCTTTATCCCTGCGGAGGCGGAGCGGTCGATGCGCGGAGGCGGAGGTCCATCGGTCCAACGTGGAGGTCCTATTCATGCGATCGTCCACCGCAAACTAAGGATTCAATGCAAGGTACCCGTTTTATATTAGGTACCGTTGCATTTATATTGGATGAAAAATTTAAATCAGCCAATAGGAATGAGAGCTGCTTAAATAATATAGGCTGATTTAAACAGCCAATAGGATTTAAGCAACTCTCATTCCTATTGGTGGATTTGAATTTTTATTATTTTGGATAATTTTGTTTGCTATTTTTTGTAATGGGATTTTTTTTATTTTTAATGGGATGAAAAAGAGCTGAATGCCCTTTTAAGGGCAATGCCCATACAAATGCCCTTTTCAGGGGGAATGATAGATTAGGTTTATTTTTATTTTGTGGGTTTGGGGGGTGGGGGTTTGTAATGTTAGGGGGTGTTCGTTTTTATTTTTTTGCAAAACAGCTGTTAACTTTAGGGCAATACCCTAAAAAAAGGCCCTATTAAGGGCCCTTGGTAGTTTATTATAAATTATGTTTTTTTTTATATTGGGGTGTTTTTTGTTTTGTTTTTTAAAAACGGGTATTAGAATAGGAATAATTTTTATTTTTTTTTGGATAATCTCGTTTGTTATTTTTTGTAATGGTAGTTTTTTTATTTTTTATAATTTTAGGGTTTATTATTTTTTTGTAATTGTAGTTTTAATTTTTTAGTAATCTTAGGTTTTTTATTTTCAGTAATGTTAGGTTTTTTTATTTTCAGTAATGTTAGGTTTTATTAGCGTAAGCTTAGGTTTTATTTCACAGGTAAATTTGTATTTATTTTTACTATGTAGTTAGTAAATAGCTGTATTGTAGCTAGCTTAGGTTTTATTTTTATTTCACAGGTAAGTTTGTAATTATTTTTATATAGGTAGTTAATTAATAATTGTAACTTTAATTTAGGTCTATTTTAATTATGTTAAAGTTAGGGGGTGTTAGAATAAAACGAGAGAAGCGCTCAACCTGGGAACAAACAATAGCATAATAGCTTGTTCTATGGCTAGTTACCACCCAAGAAGCAGCCTCTTTTTGCTCAACATGTGCCTTTCACAGAGAAGAAATTTCCTGAAGCATATCAGTCTGATCCTGACTTCACAGTACAGTCCAGCCCCGAAATACCAGGCAATCCCTCTCTGAACGAGAGAAACAGCAAACCCCCAGACATACGTTTCGGCTTATTGTGGGCCTCGTCAGTGAGATGCAGCCATATCCCTCTAGGAACACTGAGCAACGGGTCCACGTCTGGATTCCCGCATCACACTTAGGGAGACTTCCCTAAGTGTCATAATGTGCATAAATAAAAAGAGAGAAGCGCTCAACCTGCCTAGAGGGATATGGCTGCACCTCACTGACGAGGCCCACAATAGGCCGAAACGTATGTCTGTGGTTTTGCTGTTTCTTTCGTTCAGAGAGGGATTGCCTGGTATTTCAGGGCTTGAATTTTATGCACCACCGCCACCTGCTGCTGGCTGCAAGTAATATAGCAAACAATATAACATAATTTATGTAAGAACTTACCTGATAAATTAATTTCTTTCATATTAGCAAGAGTCCATGAGCTAGTGACGTATGGGATATACATTCCTACCAGGAGGGGCAAAGTTTCCCAAACCTCAAAATGCCTATAAATACACCCCTCACCACACCCACAAATCAGTTTAACGAATAGCCAAGAAGTGGGGTGATAAGACAAAAGTGCGAAAGCATAAAAAATAAGGAATTGGAATAATTGTGCTTTATACAAAAAAATCATAACCACCACAAAAAGGGTGGGCCTCATGGACTCTTGCTAATATGAAAGAAATGAATTTATCAGGTAAGTTCTTACATAAATTATGTTTTCTTTCATGTAATTAGCAAGAGTCCATGAGCTAGTGACGTATGGGATAATGACTACCCAAGATGTGGATCTTCCACGCAAGAGTCACTAGAGAGGGAGGGATAAAATAAAGACAGCCAATTCCGCTGAAAAAACAATCCACACCCAAAATAAAGTTTAAATCTTATAAATGAAAAAAAATGAAATTATAAGCAGAAGAATCAAACTGAAACAGCTGCCTGAAGTACTTTTCTACCAAAAACTGCTTCAGAAGAAGAAAACACATCAAAATGGTAGAATTTAGTAAAAGTATGCAAAGAAGACCAAGTTGCTGCTTTGCAAATCTGATCAACCGAAGCTTCATTCCTAAACGCCCAGGAAGTAGAAACTGACCTAGTAGAATGAGCTGTAATCCTTTGAGGCAGAGTTTTACCCGACTCGACATAAGCATGATGAATCAAAGACTTTAACCAAGATGCTAAAGAAATGGCAGAGGCCTTCTGACCTTTCCTAGAACCGGAAAAGATAACAAATAGACTAGAAGTCTTTCGGAAATGTTTAGTAGCTTCAACATAATATTTCAAAGCTCTAACTACATCCAAAGAATGTAATGATCTCTCCTTAGAATTCTTAGGATTAGGACACAATGAAGGAACCACAATTTCTCTACTAATGTTGTTAGAATTCACAACCTTAGGTAAAAATTTAAAAGAAGTTCGCAACACCGCCTTATCCTGATGAAAAATCAGAAAAGGAGAATCACAAGAAAGAGCAGATAATTCAGAAACTCTTCTAGCAGAAGAGATGGCCAAAAGAAACAAAACTTTCCAAGAAAGTAATTTAATGTCCAATGAATTAATAGGTTCAAACGGAGGAGCTTGAAGAGCCCCCAGAACCAAATTCAAACTCCAAGGAGGAGAAATTGACTTAATAACAGGTTTTATACGAACCAAAGCTTGTACAAAACAATGAATATCAGGAAAATTAGCAATCTTTCTGTGAAAAAGAACAGAAAGAGCAGAGATTTGTCCTTTCAAGGAACTTGCAGACAAACCTTTATCCAAACCATCCTGAAGAAACTGTAAAATTCTCGGAATTCTAAAAGAATGCCAAGAAAAATGATGAGAAAGACACCAAGAAATGAAAGTCTTCCAGACTCGATAATATATCTTCCTAGATACAGATTTACGAGCCTGTAACATGGTATTAATCACAGAGTCAGAGAAACCTCTTTGACTAAGAATCAAGCGTTCAATCTCCATACCTTTAAATTTAAGGATTTGAGATCCTGAAGAAAAAAAGGACCGTGTGACAGAAGGTCTGGTCTTAACGGAAGAGTCCACGGTTGGCAAGAGGCCATCTGGACAAGATCTGCATACCAAAACCTGTGAGGCCATGCTGGAGCCACCAGCAGAACAAACGAGCATTCCTTCAGAATCTTGGAGATTACTCTTGGAAGAAGAACTAGAGGCGAAAAGATATAGGCAGGATGATACTTCCAAGGAAGTGATAATGCATCCACTGCTTCCGCCTGAGGATCCCTGGATCTGGACAGATACCTGGGAAGTTTCTTGTTTAGATGAGAAGCCATCAGATCTATTTCTGGAAGTCCCCACATTTGAACAATCTGAAGAAATACCTCTGGGTGAAGAGACCATTCGCCCGGATGTAACGTTTGGCGACTGAGATAATCCGCTTCCCAATTGTCTATACCTGGGATATGAACCGCAGAAATTAGACAGGAGCTGGATTCCGCCCATACCAGTATTCGAGATACTTCTTTCATAGCCAGAGGACTGTGAGTCCCTCCTTGATGATTGATGTATGCCACAGTTGTGACATTGTCTGTCTGAAAAGAAATGAACGATTCTCTCTTTAGAAGAGGCCATGACTGAAGAGCTCTGAAAATTGCACGGAGTTCCAAAATATTGATTGGTAATCTCACCTCCTGAGATTCCCAAACCCCTTGTGCTGTCAGAGACCCCCAAACAGCTCCCCAACCTGTCAGACTTGCATCTGTTGAAATTACAGTCCAGGTCGGAAGAACAAAAGAAGCCCCCTGAACTAAACAATGGTGATCTGTCCACCACGTCAAAGAGAGTGTCGTACAATTGGTTTTAAAGATATTAATTGAGATATCTTTGTGTAATCCCTGCACCACTGGTTCAGCATACAGAGCTGAAGAGGTCGCATGTGAAAACGAGCAAAGGGGATCGCGTCCGATGCAGCAGTCATAAGACCTAGAATTTCCATGCATAAGGCTACCGAAGGGAATGATTGTGACTGAAGGTTTCGACAAGCTGAGATCAATTTTAGACGTCTCTTTTCTGTCAAAGATAGAGTCATGGACACTGAATCTATCTGGAAACCTAAAAAGGTTACCCTTGTCTGAGGAATCAATGAACTTTTCGGTAAATTGATCCTCCAACCATGATCTTGAAGAAACAACACAAGTCGATTCGTATGAGATTCTGCTAAATGTGAAGACTGAGCAAGTACCAAGATATCGTCCAAATAAGGAAATACCACAATACCCTGTTCTCTGATTAAAGACAGAAGGGCACCGAGAACCTTTGTAAAAATTCTTGGAGCTGTTGCTAGGCCAAACGGCAGAGCCACAAACTGGTAATGCTTGTCTAGGAAAGAGAATCTCAGAAACTGATAGTGATCTGGATGAATCGGAATATGCAGATATGCATCCTGTAAATCTATTGTGGACATATAATGCCCTTGCTGAACAAAAGGCAGGATAGTCCTTATAGTTACCATTTTGAATGTTGGTATCCTTACATAACGATTCAATATTTTTAGATCCAGAACTGGTCTGAAGGAATTCTCCTTCTTTGGTACAATGAAGAGATTTGAATAAAACCCCAGCCCCTGTTCCGGAACTGAAACTGGCATAATTACTCCAGCCAACTCTAGATCTGAAACACATTTCAGAAATGCTTGAGCCTTCGCTGGATTTACTGGGACACGGGAAAGAAAAAATCTCTTTGCAGGAGGCCTTATCTTGAAGCCAATTCTGTACCCTTCTGAAACAATGTTCTGAATCCAAAGATTGTGAATTGAATCGATCCAAATTTCTTTGAAAAATCGTAATCTGCCCCCTACCAGCTGGGCTGGAATGAGGGCCGCACCTTCATGTGGACTTGGGAGCTGGCTTTGGTTTTCTAAAAGGCTTGGATTTATTCCAGACTGGAGATGGTTTCCAAACTGATACCGCTCCTGTGGATGAAGGATCAGGCTTTTGTTCCTTATTGTGACGAAAGGAACGAAAACGATTATTAGACCTAAATTTACCTTTAGATTTTTTATCCTGTGGTAAAAAAGTTCCTTTCCCTCCAGTAACAGTTGAGATAATAGAATCCAACTGAGAACCAAATAAGTTATTACCCTGGAAAGAAAGGGAAAGCAAAGTTGACTTAGAAGACATATCAGCATTCCAAGTTTTAAGCCATAAAGCTCTTCTAGCTAAAATAGCTAAAGACATATACCTGACATCAACTCTAATGATATCAAAGATGGCATCACAAATAAAGTTATTAGCATGTTGAAGAAGATTAACAATGCTATGAGAATTATGATCTGTTACTTGTTGCGCTACATCCGCTAAAGATATAGCAGGTCTAAGAAGATTACCTGAACATAAGTAAGCTTTTCATAGAAAGGATTCAATCTTCCTATCTAAAGGATCCTTAAAGGAAGTACTATCTGCCGTAGGAATAGTAGTACGTTTAGCAAGAGTAGAGACAGCCCCATCAACCTTAGGGATTTTGTCCCAAAACTCTAATCTGTCAGATGGCACAGGATATAATTGCTTAAAACGTTTAGAAGGAGTAAATGAATTACCCAAATTATTCCATTCCCTGGAGATTACTTCAGAAATAGCATCAGGGACAGGAAAAACTTCTGGAATAACTACAGGAGATTTAAAAACCTTATTTAAACGTTTAGATTTAGTATCAAGAGGACCAGAATCCTCTATTTCTAATGCAATTAAGACTTCTTTAAGTAAAGAACGAATAAATTCCATTTTGAATAAATATGAAGATTTATCAGCATCAACCTCTGAGACAGAATCCTCTGAACCAGAGGAACCATTATCAGAATCAGAATGATGATGTTCATTTAAAAATTCATCTGAAAAATGAGAAGTTTTAAAAGACCTTTTACGTTTACTAGAAGGAGGAATAACAGACATAGCCTTCTTAATGGATTTAGAAACAAAATCTCTTATGTTAACAGGAACACTCTGAGTATTAGATGTTGACGGAACAGCAACAGGTAATGTAACATTACTAAAGGAAATATTATCTGCATTAACAAGTTTGTCATGACATTCATTACAAACAACAGCTGGAGGAACAGATACCACAAGTTTACAGCAGATACACTTAACTTTGGTAGATCCAGCACCAGGCAGCGTTTTTCCAGAAGTATCTTCTGACTCAGTGTCAATCTGGGACATCTTGCAATATGTAATAGAAAAAACAACATATAAAGCAAAATTGATCAAATTCCTTAAATGACAGTTTCAGGAATGGGAAAAAATGCCAGTGAACAAGCTTCTAGCAACCAGAAGCAATAAATAATGAGACTTAAATAATGTGGAGACAATAGTGACGCCCATATTTTTTTAGCGCCAAAAAAGACGCCCACATTATTTGGCGCCTAAATGCTTTTGGCGGCAAAAATGACGCTACATCCGGAACGCCGACACTTTTGGCGCAAAAAAACGTAAAAATGACGCAACTTCCGGCGACCAAGAATGACGCAATAAAATGAAGCATTTTCAGCCCCCGCGAGCCTAAAAGCCCACAGGGAAAAAAAAAAAAGTGAAATTTTAAGGTAAGAAAAAAAATGATTGATTCATATGCATTATCCCAAATATGAAACTGACTGTCTGAAATAAGGAATATTGAACATCCTGAATCAAGGCATATAAATGTTTAAACACATATATTTAGAACTTTATATAAAAGTGCCCAACCATAGCTTAGAGTGTCACAGAAAATAAGACTTACTTACCCCAGGACACTCATCTACATGTAGTAGAAAGCCAAACCAGTACTGAAACGAGAATCAGTAGAGGTAATGGTATATAAATAAGAGTATATCGTCGATCTGAAAAGGGAGGTAAGAGATGAATCTCTACGACCGATAACAGAGAACCTATGAAATAGACCCCGTAGAAGGAGATCATTGAATTCAAATAGGCAATACTCTCTTCACATCCCTCTAACATTCACTGCACGCTGAGAGGAAAACCGGGCTCCAGCCTGCTGCGGAGCGCATATCAACGTAGAATCTAGCACAAACTTACTTCACCACCTCCATAGGAGGCAAAGTTTGTAAAACTGATTTGTGGGTGTGGTGAGGGGTGTATTTATAGGCATTTTGAGGTTTGGGAAACTTTGCCCCTCCTGGTAGGAATGTATATCCCATACGTCACTAGCTCATGGACTCTTGCTAATTACATGAAAGAAAATATAATATTGACACACACAAAAACACTCAGACACACACACACACACACAAAAACACTGAGACACACACACACACAAAAACACTCAGACACACACATATACAAAATATGTAAACTGCACTGCATTATTATAAAGCTCATGCCTACAGCTGCTCCCTGGCTCAGCAGAGCATCAAATGAAAGATAAACAGAGCACTCTAAAAATAAATCACTAAAGAAAAGTTTTAGGCGCGCAAACTATGAAAATTCTGCTCTCTGACTCTGTTCCAAGTCTGCCAGTGCACAGTCCCGGGCCGCGTGTCTACCGCTTCTTATGGCCAATCACCTCTGCACTCTGCCCACCCCCAGACCCCCTCCCGCACTCCCCTCCTACCTCTTCAGTGTGCACTTAGTGTACCGTAACCGTACTGGTCTGGTGGGCATCATACGTGGCTCCTTCACTTTAGAGACAGTGTCAGACAGTCATGCGGGCAGGTGCCAGGAATCCCCCTCACGATTTCCCGTTTAGAGAGACAGCACAGCAGTGAGTGACTCCACTGCTCCACACGTCACTGAGCAGTGAGCACAGATAGGCAGGTTTAGGCTAGCAGCGCAACTTTCGCAAGACCCACGGCACACCCACAACATTCATAGTGAAATTGGGCAGGGGAGGAGCAAAGTACAAACAAGCAAAAGCAGCCAGGAAAACTATTTGTGGAAATTGCAGCGCTGGCTCAAGGGGCAAAAAAATGTGTGTCTACAACTTCCCCAGTCCCACTAATGTTCACAAATGCTGGCTCCTCTAATAAAAAAAAAATCTATGCATCACTACATTGTATTTCTTTGAATTTCAATTAAATTATTATTATTTTTTTCTGGTGGTGTCACCCCCTGGAGGGTGTCACCCGGGTGCGGCTTACTGGGACACTAAAAGTATACAGGGATAAGGGGAAAAGTACTAAAGTCTCACTCACTTTAATCCCCTGAGAGAAGTTGAAGCGATCAGGACTAAGGGCTAGATTTATTAAAGCTGAGGCGTACAGGGGCACGTATACGCGCCCCTGTACGCCTCAGCTCACCTGTGGCAGGACGAAATTACCTGCAGGTATTCGCCATTGCACACGAGCGCAATTTTGCGCTCGCGTGCAATCCTGCCTCTTGCCCGCGCAAGCCAATTACGCGCGGGCAGGAGCTGTCAATCTCCTCAGTCTGACTAGACCGAGGAGATTGAATTTCGCCACATTAGAGGTGGCGAAGAGGTTAGGGAAGCGGCGGTCTGGTGACCGCTGCTTGATAAATGACGGCAAGCAAGTTCTTGTGAGAACTTGCAGCCGTAGGGCTTTAATAAATCTAGCCCTAAATATAACGCTCCACTTTAGCTTTGCAAAGTACTTTACTGTCCCCACCTGGCTACTTCATAATGCTTTAGTCATTTCAATACAGGCTCCACCATTCACTACACTGAATGCACTTGACTTAAAGGGACACTGAACCCAAATTTTTTATTTCATGATTCAGATAGAGCATGACATTTTAAGCAACTTTCTAATTTACTCCTATTATCAATTCTTTATCATTCTCCTGCTATCTTTATTTTAAAGGGAGGAATGTAGATCTTAGCAGCCAGCCCATTTTAGGTTTAGCACCATGGATAGCGCTTGCTTATTGGAGGATTACATTTACCCACCAATGAGCAAGCATAACCCAGGTTATCAACCAAAAACGGGCCGGCTGCTATGCATCACATTCCTGCTTTTTAAATAAATAAAGATAGAAAGAAAAATTGAGAATAAGAGTAAATTAGAAAGTTGCTTAAAATTGCATTCTCTATCTGAATCATGAAAGAAAACATTTGGGTTTAGTGTCCCTTTAAGGAGTGGGTAAGAACCTTATACCAAAGCGTCTGGTATGAGGTTCTTACCCCCTCCTTAGGTCAAGTGCATTCAGTGTAGTGAAAGGTGCAAACTGTATTGAACACTAAACATGGGCAGGCAATAAAGGCTGACTAACAGTTAAACAAGATGCAGTCAGACATCAGTAACCAGGAGATATCACAAAGCTTCTCCTAAAATAAGATATTTACTTTCAAAAATGACTGCTGCTGTTTAGTGCTCTCAGACCACAGAATATTGGCTGCACTGCTTGGTATTACATCCTGCCCAGAGCTCTGTATCTGTGGTGTAGAGCTATTCCAGCCGCATACACTCTGCTACAGAACAGCCACCTACACTTAAAGGGAACAGCTCCTGCTGTTAAAGGGACAGGAAACCCCAAAATGTTATGTCATTATTATTTAATTTGCCCAGCTAGAGATACACCCCCAACCAAAGAAAACCTGCTCTGTTAGCACTGGCTAGGGAATTTTACATAGCATCCACAGTGCAAGCTTTTCAATGCATATAAATAGCCTCATGAGGTTTTTGACACCCCCACCTCCATATCTGTACCTGGCTGTGACTCCGTGCCCCAGTAATGGATCATGCCACTTTTTGGACTGTGGCATCTGGGGACCCGAGAACTTTCCAATGACATCCTGTAAGTGCCGCCGCTCTCCCGGGATCACCCCTAAACCGCAACCTAGGTACTGTGGGGGTTCTATGGGACTGTGGCTCCTATGGAGGCGCCAGACTGTCTGGAGGGGCGGGAATGGTGGGAGATCTAGGGGTCAGATAAGACCCTTTTGTGTGTATATAAGCAGAGTGTGTTTCACAATAAAGTAGTTCTTGTTTCACCTGAATACTGGTCTTGTCTGGTTATTTGGGTGGGCTCTGGCTATAATTACATCTCCCCACTCTATAGCTACACATTCCAGCTATACAGCTGCAGGCTCCTGGGAGGAAGCAGGACCCTTTGGCGGAGCTTCCCAGTCAGGGTAGCCGGTATCAGTCACATTGGCTGGCAGCGGTGGGATCTGCTTCTTTCTCACGGTTCCTGCTGACAAGAGGAGAAGCACCACAGTAGCCTGCAACTATGGAAGTCGAGTTCCTATGGAGAGTACAAGAGGCGCTGGCCCAGCTGGATGGTCCTGGTTCTGAACAGGATGAGCTGAGATGGAGGAACATTATCCACTAGCAACTATGGAGGGAGGCTCGTCAACAAGAACAGGACTCCCCACTGCTGATGAAAGGTACTGGTTCCAGCTAGACTTACGAGTGCCTTTCCTGGGAGAGCAGCCCAGGGGGGCAATGGCTATCTACACTAGATGGACTGGTTAAGGCAGAGATGTGGCTGGAGAACCCTCTGATGGCACGCTATGCAAGCGCGGCCATGGCTGGAGGATGAAGTCCCCCCAGAGAGCTTTGGCTTCGGTGGCCCTATATTGCTATTTGAAAAGCTGGCAAAGAACCCAGACTTTGGGAGTGAGGCGGAGTGGAGACCGGAGGACATTAGTGTCCAGGAATGGGCACTGGAAAAAATACACAAGAGGCTGCTAGATCTTTTTCAGCAGCATGCCTCAGGGTCTGCAGGAGCCACTGACTTCTGCACCACACCTGTGACATCTCTGGAGTCCCAAGGAAGAGGAGGTAGTCGACCTCTCTCCCCAGACCCAGGACCAAGAGTTTGTGGATCTAATTGACTTTTCCTCTGAGGAGGGACACACCGGTGGGCCTCCAGTCAAAGAAATGGCAACAGGGCAGAGCACCGCTTGCCTCTGCCCAGCACCTGCAGCAGCTACGGGAAACAAGGGAGAGGTGGTAGCCGACCGACCTCCTCAGCGATAGAACCCCTTTCAGGGAGAGGAGACAGCTGGTCTCTCTCCCCAACGGCAGAACCATTCCCAGGGAGTGGAGTTAGCTGACCTCCCTCCCCAGCGGCAGATCAGTTTCCAGGGAGAGGAGGTAGCCGACTTCTCTCCCCAGCGACAGAACCCCTCCCCAGCACCCGAACCTACTTCAGGGAGAGGAGTGACTGATCCCTCTCCCCAGCAGCTTGGCGTGATCCAGGGAAAAGAGGTCAGCATCCTCAACCACCGGCAGCAGTGGCCAGCCATCAAAATGGAAGGGAGTTTGGGGCTGGACCATCCAGCTAGATCAAAGCCATACCAGTGGGGGAGATGTAACAGAAGCCTCTGTTACTTTCTGAGAGGAACGCAGGCCAGCCTCCTCCCCACCAACTATGGACCCTGGAACTTGGGAGGATTCTGTCTTTTGGAAAGCGGGTGCCCCAATAACTTGTGGAGGGCTTTTGCCCTGGTGTCTGGGTTGCCCCGTTTCCCAGAGACTCTGGGAGGTGGAGGACGCTGGTGCCGAATTGGGGTTCCTGTGGCTGTGGAGGCAACCAAGGGTGCCCCTGACATCCCCACAGCAGAAGGGCCAGAGCTGAGCTCTGAGAAAGAGATTGGTCGCTGCCCTCCACCATCACCACTGGATTATACTGGAGAAACGGTGGATACTGTAGGGCTGGACTTTGTCCCTGTGGTCCTGGAGGAGGCTGAGGTGGTCCCCTGTGTCAAACCAGCAGAGGAGCTGGCAGGGGGACAGAGCACCTATGGCCTTTGCCAACAGCTATTATGCATCCCAGAGCCAGGTTGGGACAGCCTTGGAATAGTAGCTGGGGTCCATCTAGCAGTGGAGCTGGCAACTGGGCAGGTGGGTGCTAATCACTGCCCTTCCCCCATCCAGGAGGATTTTCCAGTGGGGGGGGACTACAGACCTCACCTGTGAACCCCAGGAATGCGGGGCAGTCTGCCCTGGTCCCCAACCTTGGGCTACAGCAGTTCCAGCTACCCTGCCTTCTCTCCAGTGGCAGATACCTTTCATGGGAGTCAAAGGCCCCTCTGTGACTTGTGGGAGGGCACATGTTCTGGGGCCAGCATTGGAAACCTGTTTTGGGACTTGACATTATGTGAATATCCCTGCGCCCCAGGAGGGATGGGATGACCTCTCCCAGCAACCTACAATTGGAAGGCCACCACCGGACAGCCCTAAGCCGACCCATTGGGGTCTAGCCGGGTCTGCCGAGCTATAAGGGGGAGCACTGTAATGGATACCAGGACTGCCTAGGCTACCCCCACCCCCTAACTACATGGCTCACTCCTTTTCACACCAGATTTGGCCTTTTCCTGGCTTACAGGATCTCCCAGACTCTTCCTATTGCTTGTTTTGTGGTTAGAACATCCTCACGGAAGAGCTGATCTCTGGCCGCCAAACCCCTCTCCTGCTGGCCGTGCTCCTGGAATTGTCGGTCGGCCGCATCACACCGGATACCCGCTCACCTTTACCCCAGGTTGCTCCAGCGGCTTCTTGCCCCAGAGCTCCGCTCTTTTGGGGATTGGTAGCTCCTAGTGAGGACAATAGTTGGGGTGATTGCCGGAAGGGAGCTCCCTTGGGTGGCATATATTACCAGCTTGTAATTTTACAATGACACCCTGGAAGTGCCGCCGCTCCCCCGGGATCACACCGAAACCACGACCTAGGTACTCTGGAGGCTCTATGGGACTGTGGCTCCTATGGAGGTGCCGGACTGTCTGGAGGGGCGGGAAATCTAGGGTTCAGATAAGACCCTTTTGTGTGCATATAAGCAGAGTGTGTTTCTCAATAAAGCAGTTCTTGTTTCACCTGAATACTGGTCTTGTCTGGTTATTTGGGTGAGCTCTGTCTATAATCACTTCTCCCCACTCTGTAGCTACACATTCCAGCTATACAGCTGCAGGTTTCAGGAAGGAAGCAGGACCCTTTGACGGAGCTACCCAGTCGGGGTATCCGGTATCCGTCACCCGTCACAAGAGCCTTATCTGATCAAGAGATCCCCGCTCCTCCAGACAGGCTGGCACCTCCATAGGAGCCATATAAATGTAGAGATACCACAATAGCTAGGTTGTAGTTTCGGGGTGATCCTGAGGGAGCAGCAGCTATTCCCGGGTATCATTGGAGAACCCCGGACCCCCAGATGTCACATTCCAAAAAGCGACATGATCCGTGGCTGGGGGCCGGGGTGGCAGCCTGGCAAATGTTTACTCAGGACCAGCATAAGGTAGCGAGGTGTCCAAAACCCCAGGTTCCGAGCTCCCTCCTAAGAATCACCCCAACCCATGCCCATCAGAGGTATAACAAGTCCCCAAAAGAGCAGAGTGCTGGGGTAAAAGGCCTCTGGAGTGACCTAGGATAAAGTTCAGCGGGGATCTCTAGCGAGCACAACCGGCGAGTAGTTCCATAAGATTCCGGCTGGGTCACGGCAAGTCAGAAAGGGGCCAAGTGGGGCAGTGATCAGCTCTTTCAGGGCAAAGTGCAGTCATGGCAACCATAAAAGGGGAACTCCCCCACTGCAGCATAGCCCACTTCCCTATGCATAAGTTTACGGCTGATGTAGGCTACGGGGTGATCCCGGTCCTCCTAATCTCCACCTGGCTCATCACTGCTTCCAACCCAAACATGGAGGCATCTGTATGAACACAAAAGCGTTTTTATGGTTTATGAGCGGCCAGGATAGGGGCAGAAACTAATGCCGTTTTCAGTTTCTGGAAGGCACCCTCGCACTCGGGGGACCACAGAACTTGCTTTGTTTTCTGGTCAGGGGTTTGGCCAGGGTGCTATAGTTGGGGACAAACTTGCAGTAGTAACCAACGGTACCAAGAAAGGCTAAGACTTGGGTCTTGGTTTCAGGGGTCGGCCAGTTAGCAACTGTCTCAATCTTAGCTGGTTCCGGCCTCTACTTCCCGCATCCCACTTGGTGTCCAAGGTACTGGACCTCCCTATGGTGCACGTCTGTCTTCAGAGTCAGACCCGCAGCCCTGATGCCGTCCAAGACGGTACCTAAGTGAACCAAGTGTTTCTCCCAGGTATTTCTGTAGATCGCGATGTTATCCAGGTATGCACAGGCATAATCCTGGAGGCCATTGAGGAGGTGATCTACCATCCTCTTAAACGTCGCCGGAGCGTTCTTTATCCCAAAACAGCATGACCTTAAACGGATACAGGCTCAATGGGGTGATGTATGTCGACTTCAGAATGGATTCCGGGTCCAGGAGGGATCTGACAGTACCCCTTGCAGAGATCTAATGTCGTCAAAAAGTTACCCCAGGCGATGCGGTCTGGTAGCTCATCAACCCGGGGCATAGGATAAGCGTCGGTCGTGGCCTGGTTGTTAAGCCTATGGTAGTCTAAACAGAAGCGGGTCGTGCCATCCCCCTTGGGCACAAGCACTACCGGAGATGCCCAGGAACTGTTGGAGGGCTTGATAACCCTGTGTCAAGCATCTCACTAATCTCGCTACTCATTTCTTCCCTAACTGACTCAGGGACCTGGTACGCCAGCTGCCATAAGGGCGCCTGTCCCGGGGTCTCCACCCTGTGCACCGCTACTGTGGTGTACCCAGGATCCATGGAGAACATGTCCTGTCGGCTCTCTACTACTTGTCTGACTTGCTCCCGCTGCACAGTCCCTATCCGCTAATCTACTCTTATGTCCACTACGCCTGCTGGCGCCCTACTCCGCCTGGGCAGCTCCAGCAGGGTAGAGATAGAATGTGAGAGCGAGGGCGAGAGTGTCAGCGAGTGACAGCAAGAGAGACAGGGCGAGAAAGAAAGAGTGAGGGTGAGAGAGACATTGAGATAGACAGCGAGAGAGCAAAAAGATAAGAACAATTTGGCAGTGTGAAAAAAAAAAAAAGACAGCAAGAGTGAAAGCGTGAGCGAGAGAGTGAAAGAGAAAAAAGTCTCAGAGAGAGGGACAGTGACTACAAGTGACAGGGAAAAAGAGACAGCAAGAAAGATAGAGACAGAGAGGGTGTGACAGTGAGAAAGACAAAGCAAGAGGGAGAGAGACAGCAAAGGTGACAGACAGAGAGAGACATTGAGTGAGACAGCAAGAGAGAAAGATAGAGTCAGAGAGTAACAGGAAGAATTTGACAGCAAAGAAAGAGTGAGACAGCAAGAGTGATCGCGTGAGTGAGAGAGTGAAAGAGAAAAAAGTCTGAGAGAGGGACAGTGACGGCAAGTGACAGGGAGAGAGAGACAGCGAGAAAGAGACAGCGAGAGACAAACAGCAAGAGAGAGAGACAGCAAAGGAGACAGAGTGACAGTTGTTGCAAATGACAGGGAGTGAGAGCAAGAAAGATAAAGTCAGATAGTGACAGGAGAATTAAACAGCGAAGAGAGAGACAGCGAGAGTGTGATAGCGTGAGCGAAAAAGTGAAAGAGAAAAAAGTCTGAGAGGACCAGTGACGGAAAGTGACAGGGAGAGAGAGGCAGCAAGAAAGATAGAGAGAGAGTGTGACAGCGAGAGAGTGACAGTGAGAGAGAAACAGCAAGAGAGAGGCAGCAAGTGAGAGAGTGACAGTGACCGCAAATGACAGGGAGAGAGAACAAGAGAGTGAGAGGGACAGTAAGAGAGAGCGGGAGACAGCAAGAGACATAGAGTGTCACAGCAAGAAAGTGACTGCAAAACTGAAAAAGCCTGATAGAGTGCCAGTAAGAGAGACAGCAAGAGAAAGTGACAGCAAAAGAGAGAAAAAGCGTGAGAGACCACAAGAGACAGAGTGAGAGAAAGTGATAGCAAAATAGGAGAAAAGACATAGTGAGAATGTGAGACAGAAAAAAAAAGTGCCAGAGAGAGACAGGGAGAATGTGAAAATATGAGAAGTGACAGAGAGAGTGAGAAAAGTGACAGAGAGGCACTGTGTGTCTCTTAATCAGAGAAGGGTACATACACAAAGAGACAGACAGGTACACTGTGTGTGTTACTTAATCAGAGAAGGGTACATACACAAAGAGACAGACAGGTACACTGTGTGTGTTACTTAATCAGAGAAGGGGACATACACAGAGAGACAGACAGGTACAATGTGTGTGTTACTTAATGAGAGAAGGGTACATACACAAAGAGACAGACAGGTACACTGTGTGTGTTACTTAATCAGAGAAGGGGACATACACAAAGACAGACAGGTACACTGTGTGTGTTACTTAATCAGAGAAGGGGACATACACAAAGAGACAGACAGGTACACTGTGTGTGTTACTTAATCAGAGAAGGGTACATACACACAGAGACAGACAGGTACACTGTGTGTGTTACTTAATCAGAGAAGGGTACATACACAAAGAGACAGACAGGTACACTGTGTGTGTTACTTAATCAGAGAAGGGTACATACACAAAGAGACAGACAGGTACACTGTGTGTGTTACTTAATCAGAGAAGGGTACATACACAAAGAGACAGACAGGTACACTGTGTGTGTTACTTAATCAGAGAAGGGTACATACACAAAGAGACAGACAGGTACACTGTGTGTGTTACTTAATCAGAGAAGGGTACATACACAAAGAGACAGACAGGTACACTGTGTGTGTTACTTAATCAGAGAAGGGTACATACACAAAGAGACAGACAGGTACACTGTGTGTGTTACTTAATCAGAGAAGGGTACATACACAAAGAGACAGACAGGTACACTGT